>NC_069007.1:11176239-11185157 GCF_001194135.2 Octopus bimaculoides
TATATATATATATCTATGTATATATATATATATATCTATGTATATATATATATATATCTATGTATATATATATATATATCTATGTATATATATTGACCGCTGCTAGCCATCTGCCTACTTAACTCATTTCCATTTTGTCATGGTTTTAGTAATTGATGTAGCAGTTGTTGTCATCATCGTCGTCGTTGTTGTCATCATCATTGCTATTGCTGTCATCGTCATTCTCTGTCTTCTTTATTTCTCTTCACCCCTCAATAACTGAACGTGGAATGAAGTAGATTTTGGTGGAAATAGCAAATCGTTTTTTTATATATATATATTTTTTTAATTTTATTTTCCTTCACCATCTGAATTTACTTCATGTCTCATTGTGCTGAGTTCAAATCCAGTCACAGTTGTCTTTGACTACTTTAGGAAACAACTCAGATAAGCCAATGGTATGAATTTGGTTAAGAAAAAAAATTTAAGTGTGATGTACTGAATGCCACAGGGAAAATTGTTATATTCCTTGTTATATTGCTTATAATATTATTAATAGTATTCTTTGTAATATAACTTATAATATTCCATTTACTAAATATGTTAATATTAACATAATCACTTTTGGCTAGCACCTTGGGTCAAAATATAGTAACTTTGGCATCCACTTACCGGCACTGGTGTTTAGACGAAGATAAATAGTAACTGTTGGTTGTGATAGAAGTATCAGAAGAAATTCTCAATGTTTAATACTAAAATACTTGTTGGTACCTCAGGCTTTTAGTGAGGTGGGAAGATGTGCGTTTGTGTGCGTGCGTATGTGTGTGTGTTTGTATGTCTTGTATTTGACATGGAGGATTGTTCAATGTACGATGTAATTGTAAATAGGTGCAGGAGTGGCTCTATTGGCGCAGGAGTGGCTGTGTGGTAAGTAGCTTGCTTACCAACCACATAGTTCTGGGTTCATTCCCACTGCGAGGCACCTTGGGTAAGTGTCTTCTACTATAGCCTCGGGCCGACCAAAGCCTTGTGAGTGGATTTGGTAGACGGAAACTGAAAGAAGCCCGTCGTATATATGTATATGTATGTGTGTTTGTGTGTCTGTGTTTGTCCCCCTAACATCGCTTGACAACCGATGCTGCTGTGTTTATGTCCCCGTAACTTAGCGGTTCGGCAAAAGAGACTGATAGAATAAATACTAGGCTTCCAAAGAATAAGTCCTGGGGTCGATTTGCTCGACTAAAGGCGGTGCTCCAGCATGGCCGCAGTCAAATGACTGAAACAAGTAAAAGAGAGTAAACAAGAGAGTATTCATTTCTTCTTTTACTGGACATGTTGTTAGAGCCCAGGTCAGTTCTGACTGAGGGGACCTATCATCAAAAGGTGCTGTTGTTTAGCCCTTGGTCATTCCTGATTGAGCAAGTCTGTAATCAAAGACAATCCAGCTGTCCTTTTTCCCCATGTACTTTTTCACTTGCTTCTGTCATTGGACTACAACAACCTTGGAGTACCACTTGAAATGTTTTTTCTTTTATCTTAACCCCAGTTCACATTTTTAATTCTGCTCCTTATTTCAACATCTCTTATTATCACACTGCTAAGTTTCAGGACAAACATTAGACCCTAATTTTCAAGTGATGTTAATGTAAAGACAGACATAAAGACAAACATAAACACACACACACATACACACTCTCATTTGCTCATACACATAGATCGTTGTCATCATCTTTTTTAAACTCATTATTCCATGCTGGCTTTGGTTAAATGGAACTTACTGAGGTAGATTTTTTTCTTTGATTAAAGATATTTCCCATTTCATTTCATTGGTCCTTAGATGTAGGCTGAACTTCAAGACATTCATTCATTGGAGAATGTAAACAAAGTCACAGTTTATTATTTTGGCTCAGAATGAAGACATTCATGCGTGCATGTGCATGCACGTGTGCATGTGCATGCACGTGTGCATGCGCGCGCACACATACACACACAAGCATGCACACACACACAGTCTTTGTCTACTGTAGCCATCTTCAAGGCGTTGGTTGGTCCAGTTTAATTATGAAAACACTTGCCCAGGATATCACACAATGGAACCAAGCCACATGGTTACAGAATAAATCACACAGCCATATTTTCATGTACATAGGTCAATAATATCCACGATATCCTTTATGTTTTACAACATCAGAATGTGATATGAAGGGGGATTTTGCTGCTATTTCTTGCAGTTTGAGTGACCATGTTGAACTTCCACCTTTGGCTGTTTTTTTACTGGTTTCATTTATTAGACTGTTGACATGCTGGTGCACTGTATCCAAGAGTTTAGTCAATTATATCAACAGCCCACAATATTTTTGTCAGGTACTTGTACTGATTGCAGAAAGGGGAAAGACAAGGTCAACATTCGTGATATTTTAACTAAGAATGCAAAAGTATTTATTCAAATACTACAAGTCATTTGTCCAGTATTCTTGAGATTCTGGCAAGCTCACAATATTTGAATGTGACATCGATGGCCACAGTCGAGCTGTGTTGCACCATAGCATACCATTAGTTTCTCTCTTGAATTTTAGTTGTTCTTTAGTTTTATGCTGTGTGCTTCCGCCAGTAACATCAATGTAGTTGAGTGATCTTCATCCTTTTCCTAGGAAGTGGATGTTTCCAAAATTCAACAGCTGATATGACCTATCATTCAGTTCTATAACAATTGCCAACAAAGCCTACCCTGCTTTGAGCAACAATAGGGAAAAATGGGTGGAATGTTTCCATACAGCTCTTAGGTCTTGTACTCCTGTCATAAGATGTTTCGGGCCCTGATGAAAAGCTTGGTATATGTAACACAAAGGCAGTCTTGAAACTTCTTCATACTCCAGATTTTGGCTCTCTACATATGTTCTGAAGATGGTCAGCCTTGCAAACTTTAAAATTGTTGATTGATAAACATTGTTATAAGCATTCCAGGTTTGTTACTTGCATATCAGAAAGTCTTTTTAACTGGCAGCAACATAGAATATAAGGTACTTGACTCTAAGCTGCTAACCACTAACATCCTTGAGTTGTGTGCCATCCTTGGAAAAACAATTGGCAGATAGCTTTCATCCTCATTGATGGTAATTTCTTCAGTCTTCTTTATATTGGAAAATGGACAGACTTTGGCTGCAGCATTTTCAAGGGATGCTGACAACTCTTACACATCATACTGTTGATAAACTGTGAGAGGAAGATCATCAGCATAACCACAGCCAGATAAATACGTGTTCTGTTGTTATCTCAATAATCTCTGCTTGATGGAGAGGCGTTTGTCTTGGGCAGAGTCAAGACTTTGTCTAAGGATGTAGTCCACTTGGCTGCAATCTAACTATTATCACAAAAAGAAAATGAACTAGGGTGTTTCTCTCAAGGGTATCTCATTTAAATGCATCTTATAAAATTTGGTGATCAATTGTATCAATTCTTTGTTGTTGTTATTCAACCATGTCCCCTGTCTTTTTCTCTTGTTACTCATCTCCTAGATCTTCTTGTTCACATTTTCCTTCCTAGAATTTTAATACACAGGAACCATAGACCCAAGAACCATAGACTAGTGTCTAAGATTTTTCCTGTTGACACAAAACAACAATTTTTTTCTATTTGCTTTTTAAATGGGTTGATAATATTACTGTTGCTTAAGTTTGATTATTTACATTATTTACATTTGATGGATATTTGTCCTCATCTTGTTTGTTGTTAACACAATGTTTCGGTTGATATACTCTCCAGCCTTCAGGTGTCTTGGGGAAATTTCGAACCTGAGTTCTCATTCCTAAGGTATTTTTCGATGTTATTATTATTATTATTGTTATTGTTCAGGTCACTGCTTGGAATCGAACTCGGAATCTTGGGGCTAGTAGCCTGCACTCTTAGCCACTATACCATATGCCCATGGGCAATTATGGAGTGAATTTTAGAGCTGATAAATCTAATATTTTTCTATCCTTCCTTAATACCAGTTCCCATATGCTGCTCATATCTGCACTCAGTCTGCTTAGGAGGTTGTTGTGTCCTAGCATATGCTGCTTCTTTTAGTTTTCATATTTTCCAGTGGTGTTCTCTGTCTATTATTCTAACTTCATCCCACAGGAGGAGGTGGTCTCCATTTTTCCATACATGATCAGCTATACCCGATTTATCAATATCTCCCTGTGTCACAGCTTCTTTGTGATGTTCATCTACCCTTATTTTGAGGGGGTGATATGTTTTGCCTTTGTATAACCTACCACAGCTGCATATAGAACTGCTTAAATATAGAACTGCTTAAGTTTGAGTCCACTATAATTAGGTGAACCTACAATCAAATCCATTCAAGATCCATCCCACCTTATATTTGGACATAGTATGTTTTTTCTCTTCTTTTTAAAGATAACTTGGTGTCTTTTGAAAGGGATTTGGCTAGTGTTTCTTGCCGATCAAACAACTACATATAAATATCTTTCATGGCACATCTGTTGTTATTTACACCTAGTTCAGTACAACCTACAATAAAAGTTGTTGTATATGTTCTTTTCTTTTATAATGGTTGGGTTTGATTTCAAGGATATTTAGCTGCTATTTCAAGCAGATCAACCAATTACATTGATGTTCCCTCATTGGCCCGTGTGGTTGTTATAATACTGATTCTAATGAAGGATACAATTAACCTTGAGTTAACATATCTGTGTATCTTGTTAAAAAGTGAAACTGTGATTGGTCTATTGGAACGATACAATTGCATCTCAATGGCCGTATATAATAAAATAAATAAGCAAATTGTTTACATTGTATATAAACACATTGGAGAAAACATCCTGCTATTTAAAAATTTTAATTGACATATCACTATTGGAAATGAATTTTCTGCATGGTTATTATCGTTAACATTTTTTCATGATAAAATTCATCATGTTAAGTAAATTGAAAATTTAATTTATCATATTAAAATATCACACTTATTTATGAAAATTATTTCCAACATAAAACGAAACAATTTATTTTTGAAGGTTTATATTTCTTTTTTAATTTTATTAATTTAACTGACAAGAAATTTGCAGAATGTTTGTTGTTGACTCTGTTGTCGTAAACATTTTTTTATCATTGCTGTCATCACTGTCATAGATAACACATTTATTGCCATCATTACTCTTGTGGTGAAGGACTTGATACCACTGCTTCCAGTGTTGTTGTTATCATGATTGTCAATCTTGTCTATTACTGATATCTTTATCATCATCATCATAGCACCCCTTTTGTGCTACTGCCCTATCTCCTAGAAGATGAAGCTCTGCATCTATAATGCATCAGCCCTCTCCATTCTCCTCTATGTAGCAGAGACATGGTCCCTCTCAAAGACCCTGGCAAAGAGGATCAATGGCTTTCATAGCAGATCTCTGAGAACCATTGAAAACATCAGAGCGTCTCATCATGTTTCCAACAAAGAACTCTGTTCACACATGCATCAGCCCACAGCCTCCCACCTCATAGCTATCCCTCACATGCGCTGGTATGGACATGTCCTCTGTCTCTCACTAAATCATCCTACCAAGGCTTTACTCTCATTTGATGTGGCGGTTGCAGGCTGTAAGAGGCCACATGACAGGCCCTGCACCAGATAGCTGGACATGAGTAAGGAAGAACTCCAGAGATTCAATGCCACCTTGGATGCAGAGGGGCTGGCACGGGGATGCCAGTGATGGAGAGCACTGACAGACCTGGTTAGCTCTATGCATGATGACATCTCTGGGACCACTAACGTGGGATGACCCCATCAAGCAAAGCAAGCAAGTAAGCAACATCATCATCATCATCAACAATATGCTAGGTTGATTATTCTACAATCTAATTGCCCCATGCCTTTCAGTACACCTTTCTATCAATCCACCTAATGTGACTTGTAGAAGTGATTCACTACTGTTATATCCTGATGTGCTCACTGTCTCTGTATATATTAAGTCAAGATGGCAATAATATCCTCACTGGATCGCCTTTGGTCACATAGAAATATCAATATTGTATCAAACAGATATAACTATTGTATACACATCTAACTGTTGTATCATATAGTGTCATATAATTTGTGGTTATAGACATATAATTATAGTGTCAGATATTGTTATGTAGCTATAAAGTCAAACGTTAGATATAACTGTGATGTATTGAATATAAATGGTTCTTTGGTCTGGAGGAAGGAGCTGTACCTTTTGCAGACTCCCTGAGGCTGCTGAGATTGACAGTGGCATTGTTCATCTTGAACAATAGGAAATTGATGCATGCAGGGAAAAGATGTGCTGTGAAGAAATTGTAGAGGGATAATATTCTGAAGAGAAATAACTGGATGAAGTTGGGGTAACAGGATAGGGGTGATGAATGACTCAAAAGTGCCTGAGTAGAGATGGTATGAATCCAACCAGATCCAACAAACAGATTCCATAGCTTTAGTAAAGGCCGAGGGAGGAGACAGTAGGGTTTGGTCTATAATGGTCGAAGAACTTCATGCTAGTCACTCAAATATCTATTCTTTGAATGTAATAGATAAATAAATCCTGTTGTATATAAAATATCAAGTTCGTCTAAATTTGGCAGTTGTGTCTACATCAGTAATAATTCAAAATCAATGTTACTCAGTTGCTGTTGAAGGGAGAGATATTTTTATGGTTCTGACAAAAATCTGTTCTTTTTATAATCTCAAGTGTCTGCTGGAAATTTTGTCTTCAAATATAACTGGCAGTTAGTCTGATATACTTGATGTCTGAAGGAAGGTACTTGATTCTGCAATATTAAGGTTCTGTCATCAATTCTCATCTTGATGTCAGAAACAAATTCTCTAGCAGTCTATAACAATGGTTCTCAACTGGGGTTCATATGGCCCTTCAAGGTCCATATAAAGTTTTTGAGGGTCTATGCAAGCAAAATAGTAAATTGGGGATCTACAGTAGTATATTAAGGGTCCACAAAAATAATTTTGTTTTAGGTGTATTTATTGCAAGAAACAGCCAGGTTTCTTTCTCTAATGTTTTACATAGTCGAACCCACACAAGTTAAAGAACAAAATAGGAATTTCAAAAGAAGAATCTAGCAAACTAGTTTTTTTAGACATCAAATGGATATGGGATTCCACCAGAATAAAAATAATAATCAAAGGGGTTCATAGATAAAAAATGGCTGAGAAGCACTGGTTTATGGCAATAGACTTCTATCTTCTGACAGAGCTGACAAAGATTCATCCTTTTGCTGTTAGAAAGCCAGATCCTGCCTGTCTGCAACAATATCTTTGATGTCTCTGACACATTTCTTTTTATATTCTCAATGTCTCAAAGAAGTTCTTTGTCAACCTGCAGCAATAAAATTCTTTTAAAAAGTCAGAAAAAGTAAATCCTTTTCAAGTTGTAGAAGAGTAATGTGTATACTACTACAATTCCTGCTATGGTGCAAGTTGGTACCAGGGTGGTGCCACTACAAGACTACACAAAAGCCACCTCATTTCTCTCCATTCTGCATTGTATGTGGAACAGAGAGAAAAGTTGGCCAAATGAAGAAAGTAGACTCTTACTTCCTTTCTGCATTGTTGTGGCTTTCATTCTTCTCCTTGCTCTAAAATAAGCCCTCCATTTGTACAGCACTAGGGTAGGATGGTTTATTAATTTGGTGGTGGCTGTTTGGATGCTGCATGGCTGAATGGTTAAGACATTCACTTTGCAATCACAAAGTCCCAGGTTCAATCCCACTGCATAACATTTTGGACAAGTGTTTTTGACTACAACCTTAGGTTAACCTTGGTGTGAGTGAAATTGGATAAATGGATATTGTCTGGAAGCTTGTTGAATGAATTCTACCTGGAATTCAACAGCCTTGATTTGTCAGTGTTGCAATGATTCTGCTTGAGAATTGTATTAAGGAAACTTGTATCTATGGAATATTCAACCATTTACTTGTTAATTAGTTATTGTTTCCTTTCTTGTTGTTAATACTATTTAACTCCACATCACCCCCAAGCAAACTAATTATTAAATACATCATGTCTTGTCTTTTTGTATATCTAGGGACATCTTTGTAACCAGTGTATCTGACTGCTATTTCTCAATGGTAAACTAGTCACGTACAGGCTCCCAAGTTACTTCATTCATGTTGTTGTTGTTGTTGCTTTTGTTGTTAATGATATTAACCTCAGCTCAGCGTTAAGTCAGTGGTCCTGTCATTACAGTCATGACCACACCTCCTGTTTCTTTGAAATCACCAATTTAAACATATATTTTCAATGTGTCATTTTATTTTTCAAGATGGTTCAGTATCATTTAAGAATTTAAACTGCTACTTCTAGCAATGCAAACAACCCTCTAGAGGTCTCCTTGTCTTGTTGTTGTTAAATTTTTGAGTAAGTCGTGGCTAAATTAATTATGCAATTACACACTTCACGTTTTGATGATTCTTTAATTTACACCCAGATTCCCCTGATACATTTTAATGTAATCTACACCTAAACACTCAATACACATTATGCTTATACTGAATAAAGTAAATACACACACAAAAACACACGCACAAAAACACACACACATGCCCATTCATCCACCATCCATCTACCCACATTTACAGGATAAAATCTTTATAAGAGTTTATCAAGTAGTTAGTGTGAAAAGCTTCATAAAGGAAAAATCTATTAATTATTCCCTATAAATATATTCATTTATATTAAGGACATTACTATACATAAATGCCTCCTGCTAGGAGGGCCTCTTAAAGTCAAAACTACCATAATAAACACATTGTACCGAACGTGCTCCTGTACTCTTTTACCACAACTTTCTTTCTTTCTTCCTGTTTCTGGTGTACCTGTATTTCAAAGAGCCAGCCTTGTCACACTCTGTATCATGCTGAATCTCCCCAAGAACTATGTTAAGGGTACACATGTTTATGGAGTGCTCAGC
>NC_069007.1:11185507-11186933 GCF_001194135.2 Octopus bimaculoides
GTAATCCTTATCAGTATTATTATTCTTTTCTAGTCTAGGCACAAGGCCCAAATTTTTGAGGAGAGGAACAAGATCCCAAAAAGATGGAAGGCAAAGTTGACCTCGGTGGAATTTGAACTCAGAATGTAAAGACAGGAAATATTGCTAAGCATTTCGCTGAGCGTGCTAACGTTTCTTATTTCTTTACTACCCACAAGGGGCTATACACAGGGGACAAACGGATTAAGTCGATTATATCGACCCCAGTGCGTAACTGGTACTTATTTAATCGACTCTGAAAGGATGAAAGGCAAAGTCGACCTCAGCGGAATTTGAACTCAGAACGTAACGACAGACGAAACACCGCTAAGCATTTCGCCCGGCATGCTAACAATTCTGCCAGCCCACTGCCTTAGTATTATTATTATTGATCTTGAGTTTATGTACGCATGCACATGTGTGTGTACGTGTGCATGTACATCTGCACGCCATATATATGTACATAGATATGTGCACACTAGTGTGCATGCACATGTGCAAGTTCATGTGTGTATACACACGCACTTATATGTGTGGGCATGCTCATGCAGGCATGTGTGTGCATATGTTCATGTGTATGTGAGTAGATGCATGTGCATATATGTATATATGTATGTGCATGTGTGTATGTGTGTGTGGATGTGAATGTACACCTATACACACAGACATAGACTCACATAAATACAGACACGCACACAGATATATAAGCACATGCACATATATACATATATACTTGAACATCTACTACCCTTCCTACTTCCCCCCTCAACTACATGACCAATTTCCTGTCCACCATGTGGTTGATTTCCTGTTTGCCTTGTGGCATTTTCCAAGTAATTGTGGTCACTGAAATACTGACATTAATCTGTGACACCATGTGATCTTTCTTGACCAATCACAGGCGAACTTCCAGTAATAAACAGTTACTTTATCCTATTGACATCTCATTCTAATTCCAATGGCTGAAGACTAACATCACACTTGAAACTTAAAGTACCAGGAATTTAAATCAAACTGTTTAATCCATGCATGTAATTCACAATAAATGTGTTGAGTGCCCTTCTTTCATTTGTCTGCTCACTCGTACATTTCTCCGGACTCTGTTGAGCACCATTCACAAACATCTAACCAACAGTTTGCAATATATACTTAAGGTAGTGAGCTGGCAGACACATTAGCATGCCAGGCGAAATGCTTAGTGGTATTTCGTCTGTCTTTACATTCTAAGTTCAGGGTCAACTTTGTCTTTCATCCTTTCGGGGTCGATAAATTAAGTACCAGTTGCATACTGAGGTTGATCTAATCAACTGGCCCTTTCCCCAAAAAATTTCGGGCCTTGTGCCTAGAGTAGAAAAGAATATATATGTGCATATATATATATCTCCGTGTTTTTCAATTTTTTTTTCTC
>NC_069007.1:11187291-11191159 GCF_001194135.2 Octopus bimaculoides
ATATATATATATATATATATATATATATATATATATACATACACAGAGATGGACACGGACACACACACACATTTACATGCATAAGTAGACTTATGCATACATGAACACACATATACCCATACAGACTTATGTATAACACTGAATATATTGTAGGCCACAGTTTCACAGCAAGGTCACTGAGATTTTACATATGACAATATCTTTTCTATGGAAAGGTCATGGGATCTAGAACATTCACTGGAAAACAAAACTAAGAACAATGCATAACTGCAAGCAGTGCAACTGTCATGGCAAAACATTATCGATTACACAAGTAATTCATTTAGAATAATTATTGAAACGAGAACAGTATTTGGGAAAAATGCATGTCTTCTGAGAAAATTTTATTAAAAAAATCAAGGAATAAAATTAAATTTTAGATTCTGTGTTTTCACACGTTTTAATGTTATTCAACTTTAACCATATTCTGGAGGAAGTTTTTCTGAAAGAACCACTACTCCTGGACGAACTAAAGGTTAAATTAACAGTATCGTCTTTTTAAATGAATTTATCCCAAATATTGTGAATTTGTATATGAATTTATTTTAGGTATTAACAAACCTGGGTAAATCATCATCATTTTACATGTATTTTGTATGATATATGTTTATATGTTTGAGTGTATGAATAGGAGAAACTGCACTCAGTACAGGTAGTAGAGCTGACACTTCAATCCTTCAGTTCACTGCTTCATTGGGTTTTTCATTTGCAGATATTCATTCAGGTGCAAGGATAGTTTAATGAATGTATGTGTGTGTAAATGCGTGTGTGTGTGTGTGTGTGTGTGTGTGTGTGTGTGTGTGTGTGTGTGTGTGTGTGTGCACATGTGTGTGTGTGTGTGTGTGTGTGTGTGTGTGTAAAGTATTCTGTCGGTTACAATGACAGGAGTTCCAGTTGTTCTGATCAACAGAGCAGCCTGCTTGTGAAATTAACATGCAGGTGGCTGAGAACTCCACAGACACACATAACCTTAACATATTTCTCAGAGATTCAGCATAACACAGAATGTGACAAGGCTGGCTCTTTGAATTACAGGTACAACTTATTTTAGCCAGCTGAGTGGACTGGAGCAATATGAAATAAAGTGTCTTGCTCAAGGACAGAACTTGAACACTGGACTCTGCCAGGAATCGAGAGGGAAAGAAGGGAGAGAGAGGAACAAAGTCGCCAATAATCTGCATATGCGGTTACTGTGAATGTTGATAACAAGTGGCTGAGAGGAGAGTAAATGATAACTGACAGAACAGATGAGGGGTCATAATGTGCACTGCTAAGTACTTCCATCTTTAGTTTCACTGGTAAATGTAAAAAATGGGAACGAGGATGATGATGAAGATGAGGGGAAATGATAGAGAGAGTTGTGTATAAAGGGGTTGAGAGATACTAGATGTAGCCCTGGCAAGGACGCATGGATGCCCTTCTTAAAGTCAACCACTTCAAAGACTGTACATGGCACTACCTACTTACCTACATACCTGTCTGTCAGTCTGTCTGTCAGTCTGGCTGTCTGCTTTACAACTTCAAGAGCAGTGGTTCTCGAACCTTTCAAAAGATTTCATGTGCTGGTCCCCTTACAGATCTTTCGATGATTCATGGTCCCCTATAAAATACAGGATAATCAACATGGAAAAAAAATGACACACATTTGTGTACTGTAATTTCTGGATTATGAACCACATTACCCATAGATCTGCAACCCTGAAAACCACAGCTTAATCCAGGCAATGCCTTATTGGGATACAATGAATGCACATGAAAATATGGGGAATCAGTTGATCAATTGGTTAAAAAACAAATGTGAAATGAAAAGTGCCGATAGCACATGCACAATCAACCGTTATAACTGCATATTTTCTATCATCCAATCACACTTGTACAATGTGTGTGATTAGAAAATGAGTGTGTAGGAGTGCTGTGGGTTTTTGAGGCCAACAGCAAAAAGGATGATAGCATGGGAAAAATTGTAAGTCTTGAAATCTTTAACTGTCTCAACCCACCGTTTTCATGACATCTCAGTGTCCCTTCACGGTCCCTTTAAAATCACTTCACAGTTCCCTAGGAGACCGCAGACCCCAGTTTAAGAACCACTGTCCAAGAGGGTCTTGGCTTGTGTACTAACCACCTAAACACTAACTTTAACATCACTCATTCACATATAAGCTCACTTACACCTGAACTCACTCCAGCTCATTCTACCAGTTACTTTCTAAAGCATGAACGATTCTATAGATTAACTTCAAAAAGTGATACATGGATGTACAATTCCACTGCACAAAAGAACATTGCCATAACATAAACGTATGAATAATATTAGAGGAAAACTACAAGAATAGGCTCAAACACTTTCTTGTATGCAGTCACAGCTTCCATACTTTTTAAAACATTTTTAGCATGTTAAATAAATATGCATAGAAATGTGTAAGTGGGCTGCATACAATTATGTGTATACGCACATGTATTTACACATGTATGTGCACATGTATACACACATGTTTTGTATATATACATATTAAAAACTGCATGTGTATATCAATATGTAAACGTATGTATGTCTTTGCATAATCAAGAACCGGTATATTATTTTGTGTGTGCTATTGTCTAATCTCTAAATTCAGGTTTCTCTATAGGTTCAAAGATTATTTCTGGAAGCCATTTTGGTTTTTGGGTTACATTTTCCTTTTTCTTTTTTTTTCCACCCTCAATTCTCATCCTCTGAAAAATTATGCAACTCTCGCCCAACCCCCAACCCACTTTCTCTTTCTCTCTCATGCCTTTTGTAATAGGTATGTTGCGTGTGTGTGTGTGTGTGTGTATATGTGTGTGTGTGTACATGTATCTCTGTGTGTATATATACATATATATATTTATATATATATATATACACAATATAACTATGTATGTGTATATATGAGTGTGTGAGCACGTATGTATGTGTATATATATGTGTGTGTGTGCATATTTATGTGTGAGCACATGTATGTTTGTTTATGTATGTGTATATGTGTGAGCATATGTATTCGTATATATATTTATTTATGTATATATACATATGTATGTATATATATATATGTATACATATATATATATATGAATATTTATGTGTGGGCACATGTATGTGTGTTTATATGTGTGTGAATCAATGTATGTGTTTGTATATATATATATATATATATATATATATATATATGTGTGTGTGTGTGTGTGTGTGTGTGTGTGTATGTGTGTGTTTTTATATTATTATTATATTTTGTATTTTATGTTGCTTTTAAAATTCTGTTTTAATACACATGTAACATCCAAAGCAGTAAGATTTCTATATTTACATATACATGTGTGTGTTTGTATTAATTGCATGGTTTATCTGTGTGAACAAACTTATTTTTATGCTGAGATGCATGTATGTGTGTGTATACATATATGTATGGGTATGTGTGTGTGTGTGTGTGTGTGTGTACATGTGTGCATGTCATTGTGTACATACGCACATATGTATATACAGGAGTGTGAATGTATACATATTCCTGTAAATTCATTCAAATATGTTTGTGTTTCTTATGTAGTTTAATGTGTATACATATGTATATATATGTATGTATGTATTTCAATATCTGGATATTAACCTTATAGTGTGCTTTCCAAAGTTCTTCTTTGAATATTGGCTACCAAATGTTATCAAAAACAGAAGGATGTCTCCTGTTACTAAATGCACTTGTGGAATTCTACAAATATATAATTTGTATATATATTAATGTGTGTGTGTGTGTGTATATATATATATATATATATATATATATATATATATATATATAGAGAGAGAGAGAGAGAGAGA
>NC_069007.1:11191409-11192736 GCF_001194135.2 Octopus bimaculoides
TATATATTCGAATGGATCAACCCCAGTACTTATTGCTTTGTTAAGAGTCTGGTGCTTATTCTGTCTGTCTCTTTTGCCAAACCACTAATCACACACACGCATGCACGCACACACACACACACACACACACACACACACACATATATAATTGCATTCTAATTTTATGTTGGTTGTATTTACCACCAGGCATTTGTTTACACTTTTCTCAAAGAGAAGATAATTTCAACAAATCAAGATTTGATCTTGTATGATATTTCATAGACCTTCATTTTACTCTCTTGTTCATACTATTTGCCACATGGAGTTATTTATCTTTGTGTTTTTTGTTGTTTTAAAAAAAAATTATGTAAATTATCCTGGCCGCAATTGTTTTCTACTGTACTATCTCATTTGCTAGATTCAACATATATACATATGTATACACATTAAACCACATAAGAAACACAAACATATTTGAATGAATTTACAGGAATATGTATACATTCACACTCCTGTATATACATATGTGCGTATGTACACAATGACATGCACACATGTACACACACACACACACACACACACATACCCATACATATATGTATACACACACATACATGCATCTCAGCATAAAAATAAGTTTGTTCACACAGATAAACCATGCAATTAATACAAACACACACATGTATATGTAAATATAGAAATCTTACTGCTGTGCTGATGATGCCTATTGAGGTAGAAAGTCTTCTCCAACAACTGTCGTTTTGTTTCAAGACAAGTCAGACAATCTTTACACACGCATGCATGCACACACACAAACATATGTATATATAGATATATTCATAATTGAATGTAATAATACTACAAATTAGGCCTCCACCCTTGAACACATGTATCCACAAAAGATTGTAATCTCCTTCAAAGATAATATATAAAATATAAGGTTTAGATTTTATATCTAAACACCTCCAATGACATATCTACATATACATGCAAATCTGTGCCTATATAGATTAATAGTTACATATGTATAGATGTATTTGTTTGTGTGTTTGTGTGTGTGTGTGTGTGTGTGTGTGTGTGTGTGTGTGTGCCTTTTGATACATACATTTGTAATAGAAAAATTCCCTCCTCGACAGATCCATCAACTTAAAAATATGAAGATAGGTCACTAGATATTCAATAATCTGTTGGACTTGACTTAGCTGGAGATAATATGATTTATCTATCTACTACTCGCATATTCACATACACAAATCTATACACACACACATGCGCGTCTTTATTCAGTGACAACCATGAAAGTATATTTCTCTCATGTTTTTCTTATTTCAGATGTGTGTGTGTGTGT
>NC_069007.1:11193055-11193565 GCF_001194135.2 Octopus bimaculoides
ACACACACACACACACACACACACACACACACACACACACACACACACAAACAAACATACACACACACAAACACACACACAAACAAACATACACACACATGCACATGCATACACTACACAAACACACAAACATACACACATGTGCTCTTTGTCTCTCTCTCTCTCTTTCACACACACACACAAACACACTTATTCTTTCTTTGTATCTGCCTCTCTTCTCTCTCACACACACGCAAACTTGTGCTCTCCCTTGTATACACACACTTGCTCTCTCTGTCTCACACTCAAACACTCTCTCTTTCTTTGTATCTCTTTCTTTTCCTCTCTCTCTCTCTCTCTCTCTCTCTCTCTCTCTCTCTCTCTTAATAAGATAAAATTATACACACATGCAAAATAATCCCTTTATTTCTCTCACTGCTCTTCACAAAAGTTACATATTATCATAACTGAATTCCAAATAACTCAAAGTGCTTAGAAATTATTTACATATTTAATGAGTGTCTACTTTTC
>NC_069007.1:11193807-11194612 GCF_001194135.2 Octopus bimaculoides
ATATATATATATATATATATATATATATATATAAATATATATATATAAATGCATATATTTCTGTGTTTGTATCTGTCTTTGTCACTCCATTATCATCACTTGACGACGTTGGTGTGTTTATATCCCCATAACTTGCCGGTTTGGCAAAAAAGCCCAAGAGAATAAGTACCAGGCTTACAAAGAATAAGTCTAGGGGTCGATTTCTAATGAGAGCTTCGCCTAGCAAATTACTTTATTTGCTGAAGATAGCTTAAAACCATGGTCCAGAAAATAGATGGTAAATGTTTTTAATTTTCATTCCCTTTCGAAATTACCCCTAATTGTGGTTTGGATTTTAACTACTCCTTCTAGCGGGTTAGATGTCTCATTATGGCCATCTCTTATGAGTTTAAATGTACACTGTACATATAAGATAGCTAGGTAAATTAAGAAATGGATTTAAACACAAGTGTTATTCCAGTCTTTATACTTCCTACATATGTTTCTAAGAAAACGATTTTATTCCGAAGGGAATAAAATGATGTAAAACAATGAAATTATCTCGTCAAGAAGAAAAGAGAAACAAAACACACCAATGAGCCATTTTACCTGAATGTGATTACACTAGAGTGCTACCCAACGCAAGATGAGTAACTGTGGATGTATACTAAGTTAAGTTGCAGTTTATTGTATGTATGCCCTACTTCATGGTATAACTCATAGTGACAACAAAAGTATATTCAAATGATTCTAGCCTTTACAGTGATGTATTGTCTTGTGACTGTTTTTACATATATATATATATATATATATATATATATATATA
>NC_069007.1:11194681-11198115 GCF_001194135.2 Octopus bimaculoides
GCAGTTGTTTACTGTCAACTTAATGTGACAGACCCATTAAAGGAATCATAGTGCTGCCATTTAGCCCTAGGAAGCTGGACCGCTTCCTGTTGGCCTTGACACCCCCCCTGTGTCCTACATTTGTGAAGGGGAGACAAGCTTCCTCACCCAGCTCAGTCTGCAGACTGAGCTGGTTGGAGAAGCTTGGGTGTGTGTGTGTGTGTGTGTGTGTGTGTGTGGCTACATACATGCTGACTGACAGTCATACATGTATATATATACATATGTCTATACAGAAGAGTTGAGCATTGTTTCCATGTAAGATATACTTAAAAAATACTTTAAGCAGATGAGAGAGAGAGAGATTGAGAGAGAGCAGGAGAAGGAATGAAAGAGATTAACTGAAGATGCAGTCATATCAAAATCTTTGTCTTTATATTCTTCCTACTCCTCACATCACATTCACCCACTTTCACTTGCATGCTTACTTTAACTCCCCTTCTTAAATCAAACTCTCACTTCTTGGAATTTTTCATCTTACTTTCTTTCCCTCTTATTTTCTTTTTAATGATTTCACTATTTCTGTTTCTCTCTTTTCTGTCCCACCCCTTTCTCTCTCTCTCTCTCTCTCTCCCTCATTTTTTCCTTTCACTGTTGTCAACACTATCACAGGCAATTCCTTTGCTATCACCACAACCATGACTGTTTATTTCTAATTCTATTTGAGTTACTTTTAATGTTACGCAAAAGGAAGGTTAGTAAGTACTATTGAATTAATATATTGATAGCTGTTATCAGGCATTTGACTCTTCTACATGTTAATGTACGCATCTGTCCCTTCCTAAAAAGCATCATTCTCTAAAATAGAACCTAATTATGTACTCACCAGCCTCTTTGAAATTTATATCACCAAAATCTTAAGTGCAAAAAACCCTTGCACACACAGATTTTTTAATATATAAATATATAATCTTTAGAACTGCTTTTGCAAAAATGATTTTCCATATATTACAGTGGTCATTTGTTCATTGATGGGTGCACACATACATGTGTGTGTAAGCATATATATAGATTTATGTTTATATGTCTGAGTATGTATGAGTTTGGTGAGATACAAATAACTGTCCCTACCACCAAGTTAGCTTTCATTTAATTTTTATAATTATTAAAACTTTATTTATATATTTTAAATTAAGTTGAATTAATGTAACCATATTTTAAAAATCATTTTGAAATGTTAAAAAAACTTCAAATCATTCTTCATATTACAAAACAAAAAAAAAAATGGACGCAGTTCCATAATTAGCCAAGTAAGAAAATATTCGCAGTCCCCACCAGAAATTAAACCTATGGGTTACTCCACCACCCCTTAAGAAAATCCCTCAATTTAGAATATTTTCTAAAATATATTATAACCAGTTTTTATTTTACATCTGGTGATGCAAACAGGAAAATAGAAATCAATGTTGGACGGTGGTCATGCTGCAGCACTGCCTTGAAGAATTTTTAGCTGAATTAATGAACCCCAGTACTTATTTTCTTTTTAGAAAGCCTTGTACTTAATCTATCGATCCCTTTTGCAGGATCACTCACTTATGGTGACATAAACACACCAGTTGTCATGCAGTGGTGGTGGTGGGAGGCAAACACATACACAAAGACACAAAAGCATGCATGTGCGCGCACACACACACACACACACACACACACACATGATGGGCTTCTTTCAGTTTCCATCTCCTAAATCCACTCACAAGGCCTTGGTTAGCCTGAGGCTATAGCAGAAGGCACTTGCCCAAGGTGCCATGCAGTGGAATTGATCCTGGAACCATGTGTTTGGGAAGTAAACTTCTCACCACACAGCCACGCCTGCATCTCTTCTTTTATTCTTCTACTTGTTTCAGTCATCTGACTGCAGCCATGCTGGAGCACATCCTTAAAGGGCTTTTAGTCGAAGAAACCAACCCCACCAGGACTTATTCTTTGTAAGTCTAGTACTTATTCTATCTGTTCCTTTTGCTGAACCACTAGGTCACGGATACATAAACACACCAACATCAGCTGTCAAGCAATGGTGGGAAGAACACACTCAGGCACAAACATGCACACACAAATATGTACATACACACACATACATACACATATATATGAAGTATAAAGAAAGGGAAAATTGTAGGTGTAGACAAATTTTAATTCATGATCCAGGTTGGGACAGAACCAATATACATGCTACAAATTGTTTCAGAGTCTAATTAATTCCAAAGACAAAAACGAAAACCTCTTCTTGAAATAAAAATTAGATTCTTCATCAGGAATTACATAGTGGTATGAATAATTACAACCAATAAAAATATACAAAGCCCTTTCATAGCCCAGATGGGAATGAACAAATATATGATTTAAGTTATTGAACGAAGCTTGACAAATTCAGTTACATTTTTTGTAAATGGAGGAGATTAGATGTTAATATGGAATAAAATATTTTTTATTCATTTCGCTATACGATCGTTTCATAGAGAAAGACAATAAATTTATTTTGAGAATCTGAGTTGTCAATGAGTGCTCATCAGTAACACAAAGGCGGCCAGCTGGTAGAAATGTTAGCATGCCAGGCAAAAAGCTTAGGAGTATTTTGTCTATCTTTACATTCTGAGTTCAAGTTCTGCTGAGGTCAACTTTGCCTTTCATCCTTTTGGGGGTTGATAAATTAAGTACCAGTTGCGTACTGGGGATTGATCTAATCGACAGACTCCCTCTCCGAAAATTTTAAGCCTTGTACCTAGAGAAGAAAAGAATAAGAAAACAATATAATAAAAACTAAATAAAGAAAAAAATGGGACTTTAGAATTACATGGGTAAGGTGTTCTTACTAATTTCTGTAATGTGTAGTTGTTTTTGGAGTCATGTCTATTTAAAACACAACATATACATGACAGGCTTCTTTCAGTTTCTGTCTACCAAATCCACTCATAAGTGTTTGGTCAGCCTAAGGCTAAAGAAGGCACTTACCTAAGATGCCACGCAGTGGGACTGAACTCTGAACCCAGAACCATGTGGGTTCTTACCACACAGCACACATGCACCTATGTATGCAGAGGTTACAGTGCTTTCTTAGTTTCCTTCATTTGATTTTCTTTTTTGTTATTCTTTGCATGATTATAATATGGCAATAATTCATAATCATTTAACACCAACTCCGAAATGGTGAAGAACAGGTATTTATTTGTTGTATTTGATTATTTTTACAACCATTAGATAGACACCTGTGTGTGTGTGTGTGTGTGTCTATATGTACATATATACATACGCACACATGAATGTAGATGTTTGTACCCATACATGCTCACAAACATATATGTACATTATATATATATATATATATATATATATATATCTCTCAAAAGGATGTGTTATAATACTATTCCACATATACAAAAACAGCCATACCAACAATC
>NC_069007.1:11198125-11198801 GCF_001194135.2 Octopus bimaculoides
ACTTGCCCCATGGATATCATTATGGTTTTGACACCTGGGCAGTACCATTCAATCTGGCGGTGTTAACAGCACTAAAATAAGTATATTATATATATAGGCACAAGAGTGGCTGTGTGGTAAGAAGCTTGCTTCCCAACCACACGGTTCTGGGTTCAGTCCCACTGTAGGCAGGTGTCTTCTACTATAGCCTTGGGCTGACCAAAGCCTCGTTAGTGGATTTGGTCGACGGAAACTGAGAGAAACCCATCATATATATATGTATGTGTGTATTTGTGTATCTGTGTTTGTCCCCCCATCCCTCGCCACCATTACTTGACAACCGATGTTGGCTTGTTTACTTCCCTGTAACTTAGCGGTTTGGAAAAAGAGGCCAATTGAATAAGTACTAGGCTTACAAAAAATAAGTTCTGGGGTCAATTTGTACAACTAAAGGTGGTGCTCCAGTATGGCCACAGTTAAATTACTGAAACAAGGAAAAAGAACAGAAAAGAAAAGAAAATATATATGTGTATATATATATATATATATACACACACACACACACACATACACACATATATAAATATATATATATATAAATATATATATTTATATAAATATATATATATATCAACATATATATTTCCATACACACATATATATAAATATATATGTATGCTTATATAACTATATATAT
>NC_069007.1:11199020-11199609 GCF_001194135.2 Octopus bimaculoides
GTGTGTGTGTGTGTGTGTGTGTGTGTGTGCGCGTGTGTGGATGTGTGTGTACGTATTATAATTATGTCTAGGAATATTAACTCAACCTCCGATGCTTGTCCATGAAATATTGAGAAGCAAAGTTGAGTTTGGCAGGAAGTGAATCCAGAACATATCTCATGAACACTCCCCCACACACACACATACACTCCACCCAACTCACACATATAGACATCCACCCGTAAATCCGAGCCAATTAGGAAGCCTGTATGCAGTAACTCAGCCTGCTAGAAACGGTAGTTGAATATTGAAAAATAAAATCACTTAAATTTATGTTGCTGTTTTTGTTGTTTAGCCACAGGCTAGCTTTGATCCAGTAGACCTATGATCAAACCTGTTTCAGTTATGGCTATCCTGCGTATTGATATATAGTTTATATCTAATTGTTGTATTTTGGGATGGCCATTTTTTTTTTTTTGTTGCCAAATAAACACATGCACTATATATTTGTTCATTGCTCGTTTATCATTTTAACTCATCAAAAGTGGCGAGCTGGCAGAAATGTTAGCATGCTGGGCAAAATGCTTAGCAGTATTTCATCTTTCTTTAC
>NC_069007.1:11200032-11201705 GCF_001194135.2 Octopus bimaculoides
AAAAAAAAAAAAAAAAAAAAGAAATGACCATCCCAAAATACAACAATATCTGTTTCAACACACAATTTCACATCAGGAATCTTGCAACACAAATATATATCTAATTCCATGGGTTCTTAACTTATGAGGGAGCTGTAGTGTAGCCATTGTGACATTTGGCATATCTTGGGCATTTTTACACCTGTTACAGCCTACCTCTCTCCACGTCTGGCCACAGTTAATTTCTTCCAGAAAGAGGGATACAGACAAAATGAAAGAGAAATAAAACCACCAACCCCAGTACATCACTGGTATTTTAGTTATTGATTCTGAAAGAATGAAAGACAAAGTGTACCTCATTGGTATTTAAACTTGTAGCTCAGAGAGGTAGAAAAAATATTAGATGACAATCTAAAGACTCTGCCGTTTTGGTTTATTACGGCTGAATGGACAAAGTTAGACGGAGAAAATAACATCTGCTGGACAATCTACATGTAATGTCCACCCAAGACACATCACCAATGTATATACGTCGAATCTGTGACTGAATCTTTAAGATGAAGACTGGACTCTGCAGCTAATTCAGAATGAGCACGTTAGCTTCCTTCTCTTCTGTTGGAGCTTTCCATCGTCTGCAAAATTAAAGGAAAAGGAAAAATAAATTTGTTAATGTTTCCCTTTCTATTTCTAGCAAGTATAGCAACTCCGTAAATTTTCCTGCCACAGTGATTATTTAGTAAATCTGATCGATGATCAACGCTAGAAACTATTTAAACATGGAGAATTTTGTTTGAGAGAGAGAAAAGGAGATAAAGAAAACAAAACCAAAAACAAAGCAGGAAGCAGTAATCGATTTGCAAATAATATGCTTTTAAAATTCTTGATTAAATTCTCATTTAGATAAAAATAAATGGAGAAAACACTTATTTTAAGTATAAAGCAGTTGTGAATCTCTCTTCTTTCATTATATGATAGCATGTTTGCACACAGCTAGACATTACACAGATACCAAAATATATTATAGCATGTTTACATACGACATAACAAACACAGATATAAAAATATGTGATAGCAGGTTCACATGCGACGTATGCAGATACTAAAATATAACATAACATATTCATGCACATCTAGACCTTCTCTGACACCAAAATGTATTATAAAATGATTACACACATGCAAATACAAAAAATGCTGTCGAGCTGATTGGAAGACATTTAAACTAAATGAATGGGTACAGCAGTGCAGTGGCTATATGGTTAAATTAGTGCTAGGACATTTTATGTAACAACCATGTAGTATTTAATTAAAAATAACCATCTGCTGTGGCTCTGACAACATTACCTAAGTGATTAACATTAATTTATTTTGCTGAGTAAGGGAGACAACTTTTGACATGTTTTAGAATTATGAAACCTTGTCAGTGAAACAGACTTCATTGTACTTAGCAAAGTTATTTATCTTTTATCAGTTTCAGTCAATAGACTGCAACCATGCTGGAGCACTGCCTTGAAGAATTTTATGTCAAATGAATTAACCTTGGTACATAATTTTGTTACACCTTGTATTTATTTTATCAAACTCTTTTGCTGCACTGCTGAGTTACAAGGATGTAAACATACCAACACTGGTTATCCAGTGGTGGTGGTAGTGGGACAGACACAGACTCAAAGATACACACACATACACGACAG
>NC_069007.1:11201715-11208633 GCF_001194135.2 Octopus bimaculoides
TGGTCTTGTTAGCTTTAACTACAGGACAAACCTGATTGAGCAAACTATGATCAGAGACATTCCTTCCATGACTGTCTTGTGTGTGACTCTATATCAAGGCCTACATTATCCAATGTGTTCTTCCTTTTTCTGAGTTTTGCAAAAGATTTGGTTACTATCTCTAGCTGGTCATTCTACTGTATAGATAGTGACTTATTGGTTCTAGGTGATCTTGTTTGACCCCAGGTTAACCCTGATTGAAGAGACTTATGATGAAGTGTATTCCAACCATGACTATCCATCCTCATAGCGATCTAATACTATTTTCGCTTAATTTCAATTCCATTCATTTACAAAATTATAACTTCCAACATTGGCAACTAGAGAATAAGGTATTTATTTTTTGTTGAGTAGGTCCCTCACGAATGGTTGATATGACATTAGACTATTGCCAAGGACCTGTTGCGAGATTCTTATAACTGAAACAAGATAACAACAACAACACCAAAAGTAATAATAATAAATAATAATAATAATAATTCTTTCTACTATAGGCACAAGGCCTGAAATTTGCGGGGAGGGGATTAGTCGATTACATCGACCCCAGTGCTCAACTGGTATGTATTTCTTTGACCCCGAAAGGATGGAAAGCAAAATTGATCTCAGCTGAATTTGAACTTAGAATGTAAAGACGGATGAAATGTGCTGTTAAGCATTTTGCCCAGCATGCTAATGGTGCTGCCAGCTCACCACCTTAATAATAATAATAATGATAATCCTTTCTACTGTAAGCACGAGGCCTGGAATTTTGGTGGGAGGGTTAAGTCAATCACACTGACCCCAGTACTTGACTGGTACTTAATTTATTGACCCACGAAAGAATGAAAGGCAAAGTTAACATCAGAGGAATTTGAACTCAGAACGTAGTGACAGGTGAAATACCTCTAAGCATTTTGTCCAGCATGCTAACGATTCTGCCAACTTGCCACTTTGATAATAATTATGATGATGATAATGATTTTAAATTTTGGCACAAGGCCGATAATTCAGGAGAGTGGGTGAGTCGATTACATCTACCCCAGTACTCAACTGGTACTTATTTTATCAACCCTGAAAGGATGAAAGGCCCACCCTAACCAGAACAGCTCATGTACTGAGGAAAATGTTGTCAAGCAATATCTTCTCTCTAGTGACCTCTGTTTTGAGCCAAGACAACAGGATGTAGAATAGGAAGCAAAATAATTGTTCCTAATGTAGGTACAAGCTCAACGATTTTTAAAGGTAGTGGGTTAGTTGATTGTGTTGATTCCTGTACCTGACTTGGTATTTTATTTTATGGACCACAATGTACTTGAGGCAAAGTTGATCTTGGCAAGATTTGAATTCAGAACTGAAACAGCTGAAATAAATCCCACAAGCTATTTTGACTGATGCTGCAGTAACACAAAAGACACCTTGAAATATTTGTTCCAGCTCTTCAAGTTTTGAATTCAGATCTTAACTGGCGTCAGCTTTTCCTTTCATTCTTCCGAGGGCCAGAGGACAAAAAGTAAAGTTGACTCAGCAAGATTTGGTCTCCAAACAGTTTGAAAGATGCTGATTTACAAAGTAACGATTTACAAAGACTGGGGCTATCAATCTCTTTCTGTTGTTACTGAACACCAAACCAAAGTTCTCACAGTTAGAATTACAATTGTTGTTTCCTCCCCAACCCTTGTCAGTGCCATCTGGCATCCTGAGTGCTGTGTCGTACAATTCTGTCTTATTTTGATGAGGATAGAGGCCCTTTCTTTGCTACAACACCAAGGCCCACAAGCCCCTAATGATGCCTCTCTTCTTATATCATCTCCACTTTGCAATGACTTGTCATCACCTGACTTCCAATTAGTATCACTGAAGAACAAAATTAAAAAAATATAGAAAATAAAATGTAAAATAATAAGAATATACCATTACAAATTTTAATGTCTTTTCTTTAGCACTTTCACATTCTTTCTATCAAGATAAAGAACAAAAAATTTCTTAATGAAAAAAAATAACATGCAAAACCCAAACAGAAGAAATCAATAACAGAGAAAGGAAAAAATGTAATGTGTGTGTGTGCATGTGAGTGTATGTATGTATATATGGATATATGTGTATGTATATGTATGCCTTATGTAAAATATATAAAATTAAGATTAAGGGAGAAAAAAACCTAAAGTATAGAATTAAAATATATTCTGTAATTGTTGAGGAATTCCATAACCTAAAGAATAAGTCCAGAAAGGTTTGGTTTAAAAACCAAACCACCGTCAATCTTCAGTAATGTTTGGTTTGATGAGATTACGTACTCTCTGCTCATTAAAGAAATAATTAGACTGCACTGACAACTTAGTGAATGAAAGAGCATCTCTTTGTAATGATCTGATATAGTTTTAGATTAGAGCAGAGGATCATAGATATCCGTTTTATTTTCTTTGTGAAACGAGCACTGCAAACAGTCCATATTGTATGATAACATTCTGTTTAGCAGTTGTGCCATCGTAACTGGGAATTAAAATAGAAAATGTTTTACATGCCATGGAAACAGGATAGATTTTGGACAAAACAAAAAAAAGATGTGTTCAGATGACTTCTTTCTGTGGTAGGAATTTTAGTTCTCTAAAATAAAACGAGGAGCCTGCAGGGATTGTGATAATAGTGGTGATTGTGTTGATGATGATTGTAGTGATAGTATGATGAGGATGATAACGAGAAGAAAGAGAATGGTAATTGTAGGGGATTCAAAGTTAACGGTAGTGATGATGATTATGATGATGATGGTGACGATGATGATTATGATGATGATGGTGACGATGATGATAATGATATTATTATTATCATTATCATTATTATTATCATTTCCACTTTACCTTTCATCCTTTCGGGGTTGATGAAATAAGTACCAGTTACGCAATGGGGTCGATGTACTCAATTAACCCCCTCCCCCAAAATTCCAGGCCTCGTGCCTTTAGAACAAAGGATTATTACTATTATTGTTATTATTATTATTATTATTTGAAGGTGGTGAGCAGGCAGAATTGTTAGCATGCCCGGCAAACTGCTTAGTGGTATTTTGCCATTGGTATGTTCTGAGTTCAAATTCCGCCAAGGTCAACTTTACCTTTCTCACTTTCGGGGTCGATTAATTAAGTACTGGGGTCGATGTAATCGACTATCCCTCTCCCCCAAATTTCAGGCCTTGTGCCTATAATAGAAAGGATTATTATTATTATTATTATTATTCAATAGTCTTATTTTTATAACGTGCTTTCACTTCACTACCGAGCGCAGCTCTGTGTGCCTTGGGTATGTGCTGTGGTTTGCTGTGATGCTCTTATGGTTACTGTATTGAAAGTGTTTTGTGTAGGATGTGTGCTGTGCCCAGTAGTGCAATTTTCTGTATGTTATATATATTTGTAAGTCCCGGTGTTTTTGTTATGTATTTGTCTGAATATTTTTTTATTATACCTAAGGCACCTACTATGATAGGAATTGTTTCTGTTCTTAGATTCCACATTCGAGTTACCTCTATTCAGGTCTTTGTATTTTGAAAGTTTTTCCATTTCTTTTAGGGAAACGTTGTCATCTGCTGGTATTGATACATCAATTAGAAAGCATATTTTTTCTTCATGATCTTTTGCCTTAATTTCTCTATCTGTGTGTATTGGCATATCCCAGAGTTTTATTATTATTATTATTATTATTTCAGGGTTATTTGGCTTTTATTTCTAGCAAAATAAGCAATCATGCAGAGTTTTCCTAATGGGTTCCTTAATTAAGTAGCTCATATTCATCTTGTTGCTGTTGTTGTTTAGCCCTGGATCTGACTTGATTAGGCAGACCTCTGCTCAATCATATTCCAGTTGTGACCATCCTTTCTGTTTCCATGATACAGAGAACCCGGGATCACATTACTTGACATATCCTTTTCTAGGATGTTGGAATGTGATTTGAGGAGTATTTGGTTGCTCTTTCTGGCAAGCTGAATGACTGTTGAGGTTTTTCTGTTGTTGTTGTTACTGTTGCTGCTGCCACTGCTGCTGTTGTTGTTGTTGTTGTTTTTAGTGGTAGAGATGGTGGTGGTGGTGGTCATGGTGGTTGTGGTTGTAGTGATGATGATGGTGATAATGGTTGATAAGTTGATAGTAATAATGTTGATGGTGATGTTGATAGTGATAAGGATGACAGGGATGATGGTGATGATGATGATGATAGTGTTGTTGCTGATAATAATGACAATTTTGGTGGTGGTGGTGGTGATGGTGATAATGACGTTGATGGGGATCATGATAAATATGGAAGAAATGAATGCTGGACACCAATCTCTTATACAGACAATTCTGAACTCTTGGAGTTCATTTTCCTGTAAAAAAGAAATAATTCTTTCTACTATAGGCACAAGGCTTGAAATTTGAGGGAAGGGAGTAAGTCAATTACATTGACCCCAGTGTGTAACTGGTACTTATTTAATCGACCCTGAAAGGAAGAAAGACAAAGTTGACCTCGGCAGAATTTGAACTTGGAATGTAAAGATGGATGAAATACTACTAAGCATTTTGCCCAGTGTGCTAACCGTTCTGCCAGCTCACCACCTTCTGTAAAGAAGAAATAATGGACAATGACAGCTAATCGCAGGATCCCTGACTTTCTTCAGTCCATCACATTTCACAATAGAAAAGATTAACTTTGATTGGATGTATCTTTGAAAAGATGAAATATAAAACCTGGACATTCATTTGAATCCCATGAATAAGACAATCTATGGAGCCTGATTGTGTTGAAGGAGCTTTGTGGAAAAAAAAACAAACTTACATTTCACAAGTTAATGAGGATGTAAGCAGATGCAATTAGATTTAATGCAATTAGATTTAACGAAGCAACTGGCCTTGCCATGGAAAAGGACCACTGACAGAAGTGGATCGGTCAATGTTGTATGTACTTTTGTGTGTGGACTTAATGTGTTTAGAGAAAGGAAAGAGGATGTCGAGCAAGATGCGGGTGGTGGTGGTGATGGTGATGATGGCAATGATGATGATGATGATGATGATGATGATTACAGTGTGGTTGTAATAGATAGTTTAATGATTGGGGTGGGGTGGGGGTGATGGTGGTGATATTGGTGATGTATGATGATTGTAATGTATGGTGGTCTTGCTGCTGGTGATGATGAGGTTGTGGTGGGTGATTGCAATGACAATGATGGTGACAACGATGATGTTGGCTGTGGCAGTCATAGTGGTAGGAATGGTAATTTTACAGATGATGATGATGATGATGATGATGATGATGATGACGATTGGAAAATCGAGGCGAAAGGTGCTGATAATGATGATGACATTGCTGATAACAACGACAATGATGACGACGATGATGGTGGTGGTGGTGTCTTATTTGTCACAGGGGCATCGGATGAGGGGAATATTACAAGGACAATTTACAATTTGTTTTGGTGTTTTACATAAAAAATGAAGACAAGGAAGGGCGAGGTGAGGGAAATGAGATAAAACAATACATGCTGTACAAAATATGTGAAGAGATCTGTGATGCAGTCCTCCTGATTCAGGAGAACCTTCAACTAGAGCTTGTCAAGGAACCTCATGGATCCAGGACCACCCTGCACCAACAAGGGTACAAACCCTCATCCAGCTGTTCTTCACCAATCTACAGGCACATGCTTAGAATAGGTCCATTTACTCTAACCATTTTTTGCTACTTGCCCACCTTCCCACTGATTCACTGGGAGAGACAGCCCTTTCCTTGCTACCGTCAGGGGTTGACCAAAAGGGAATGTGTCTTTCCTGAAAACTTTCAACTTTGAACCCTACACATTTTCTGTTGTGTTGCCATAGCCACTAGATAGAGGAATGATGATGATGATAACGATGACTTTTATTAACCACAAAGGCAACAGGTGTTGGGGGGGGGGGTCAAGTTTCAAAAATATTTTTCAAAATCAATGGAAAGGTTTATGCAGGATTACAGATAAAAATTAGTCTGAAAAATAACTGTAGGAAAGGAGTGAAATGAGACATTCTAATGAGACAACCATCTAAGGCCAATCATTGAAACTTAAGGAATCTATGCTTACCCTGACTTCCAAATGGGATTGACCTCTTCTTACTTAGTAGTGTAAAAAAAAAAATAAATGAGTAAAGCTATCTTCTTGAGTCCTGCCGACTCATAAGGGTCAGTTTCATAGTGTGTATATTCCACACCTGGATGGGATGCCAGTCTTTCGCTGGATTAACTCATTTTTACCAGCTGAGTGGACTGGAGTAATGTGAAATAAAGTGTCTTGGTCAAGAATGCAATGTAAGAAAGGAGTAAGTTTGTACAGTGGGGACAAGTGTGGGCAGGATTCTCTAAAAATCCTACCACTGGTGTAAGGGTGAGAGTGTTCCATGAGGGGGAGAGAGTTATGATAGCGATCTTCTAAATGGAAGTCCACATTTTTCTAGCAGTTGTTGTAAAGAGTTGTTGATGTTTAGTTCTAGGTTGGACTTGACTGAGCAGACCTAGGCACTCTAGCCATGACCACCCTATCTTTTGCTCAGACATTGCCTCTCTATTGCCTTATTATTTTTTTTTTTCCTGAGTCAGTACAGTGTGATTTTAAGTGGGGGATTTGGCTGCTATTTTTAGCATGTTGTATGACAACGTAACAGTTCCTTCGTTAGCTCAATGTCGTTGGTGTTTAGTCCTAGGTCAACTTGAACTTAGCAGACATTCATCTGTGACTATCCCTTTTACCACCTCAACATACATCCACCTTCCTTTTCGAGGCGATAAGGTGCATTATTTGAGAAATGAGATTTGGCTGTTATATCTAGCAAGTTGAATGATTGGAATGTGTAGAGTATTTATCAATTGATTTGCAATGAAGCAGGTGGGGGATCTTCTAAAGTCAACTCCTAC
>NC_069007.1:11208969-11213272 GCF_001194135.2 Octopus bimaculoides
ACCACCACCACCACCACCACCACCACTACTACTACTACTACTACTACTACTACTACTACTACTACTACTATCACCACCATTATTGCTCAATATCCCTTCTCTCAAGGGCTAGGGTGGGAGCCTCTGTGTTGTCAGTCAACATGTTAGAAATAGCAACCAAATCCCCTTCCGAACCGCATCCTATCACCAAAAAAGGACAACTTACATAATATGGTTAAGTTCCCTACACAAAGGAAAAGATGGGATGGCCATATTTGGAATACTTCCAGTCATAGATCTGAGACCATCTTGTTATTTAGCCCTAGGTCAACCCATATTAAGCAAGCCAAATAATCAAAGGAGTTCCAGCCATGGTGATTCCAGTCTTTCTGTGTAACATCCTGTAAAGTCAAATGCCGAACCACTAAGTTACAGGGACATAAACACACTAACATCGGTTGTTAAACGATGGGGGGGGGGACAAACAAACACACACACACACACACACACACACACACACACTCACGATGAGCTTCTTTCAGTTTCCGTCTACCAAATCCACTTGCAAGGCTTTGGTTGGCCTGAGGCTATAGTAGAAGACACTTGCCCAAGGTGCCATGCAGTGGGATTGAACATGGAACCATAAGGTTGGGAAACAAGCTTCTTACCACACAGTCACGCCTGCACCTATGTATGTCCAGACTATGAGTGGTTTAGTTCACTTGGGTAAATGCTATAGTTGATCAACCATTAGGTTCCAAGATCACAGCTAAGTCTGTACATATTCCTTATATACTGTGAATTTTATTCCTTGTAAACTGTAAACTTTCCACATCTAAATATTCATACCTTGTCTCTGATGATGGAATACCCAGTGTATGGACATGCTAACCAACCACTTGGGTTATCCCAGAAACGACTGTAAGACTTCAAATTCACCTTACCCTAATTAAATTATTCTAAATGACTTGAGATACTCGTTCTGTCTTGGTTTTGATTTTTCCTCTAATATAATCATCATCATCATAAACAAATGTGTGTGTGTGTATGTGTGTGTGTGCTTGTGTGTTTATCCCCCACCACCGCTTGACAACTGGTGTTCATGTGTTTATAGTTTGGTAAAGAGACTGATAGAATATGTACCAGGCTTACTGAAAAAGAAAAAAATAAGTTCTGGGGTTGATTCCTTTGACTGAAAAATTCTTCAAGGCCCAGCATGGCCATAGTCTTATGACACAAACAAGAGATAAGAGATAAAAGATATACAATACAAGGTGATGTCCCCTTTTTAATGATGCTTGGATAACATCAAGAATATTTGACTGCAGATTTTAGTTGTCTTGATGTTTGTTTAGAGCAGGAGTTCTCAACTATTTCTTATCTACAGGCCCCTTTGATTACCACTTTATCCTGGTGGGCCCCTATAACCATTCGATGTTTAAAAACTAGTTTTATAGAAACTTCTTTCCAAATTCCTATTTTGTTTTTCACACATTAACTTGTGTAGGTTGAATTGTGTAAAATGTTTCTTGCAATCTCTCTCTCTCTCTCTCGTGTCATGGCATATTCATACCGTTGACAGATCATGGCTTGTTTTTCCTTCATTTATTTCTGTCTCTCGCAACATCATCCAGGTTTTTCTTGCTCTGCACGTTCATTCTCTTCTTCATCCAGTCGAACATCTTCATTCTCTGCCTACCTCTTACTCTCCTTCCTACCAGCTCTCCGCTATGTAACACTCCATTCCATCATCCTCTCTGAGAAAATGACCAACAAATCCTCCACTGTCTCTCTCTGATAGTATCCATCTCTTGCATTACATAACCAATACACACATCTAAAACAAAATTTCTTCACTATTGTGGAGCCCCAATTTACTGTTTTGTTTTGTGGACCCCCAAAAATCTTATATGGATCCTGGTTGAGAACCACTGCCCTAAGCAGATGCTTATTTTGCTTAATGAAAACCCTGCTGTTACTTGCAATACATACCAATACATACATTTAAGGCAAATTTTTTTTCAGGGACCCTTTAAACACCATTGTGGATCTCCAATTCATTATTTTCATGCATGGTCCCCCAAAAAACTTATATTGACCCCTCAGGGGCCATATGTACCCTGGTTGAAAACCATTCGTGTAGGGGGTCTTTCGTTGGTTGGTGGACAACACCTGGCTCTTCACCTTTTATCTGCCACCACCACCCACCATCCTTCTTCCACCATCTACATATCTAGTGCCTCCCCACCACCACCTCCATCTCAGTGATAAGATTATCACTTGAGATTGAAGACAATGGTGGTGGTGGTGGTGGTGGGTATGTTGAAGTGATGTGGTGACGGTGGTGGTAGTGATAGTATCAGGGAGACATAAAGGTTATTGTTCCTTCTCCTCCCCCCGCCACCGTCGCCCTTCAATCAAATCAAATCCTTTGGCTGAATGAATAACTGGGGTTGGTGCATTTGAAGTAGTATCCGTTGAGTCAACACATACAATGCTCACACGAGTTGGCACACACACACACACACACACACCATGTAGAAGCTATCTTATTGACTCCTGTACTTCAGTTCTGATTGACCAAATCTGTGACCAAAGGCATTCCATCCATGACCATCACATTTTAATTTTAGACATTATATGGGATTACGTTATTCAAATTGTCCTTTAAACACGGTGGGTGTGAAATGAAGGATAATTGGTTGATATTTCTAACAGTTCGTATGATCCTATACAAACGTTTGAGTTGTTATTTAGCCTGGTCAGAACTACTCTAGAAGTCTTTTGAAGATCAAAAGCATTCTAAGTGTGACCATCCCTTCTCATTTTAGAACTAGATTATCCATTTAGATCCCTAATAGTTTGTGCAAGCCACTACCAATACCAGAGGCATGAAAGGGTTCAGAAAGCAGAAGGTCAGAAGGGCAACAGAAGATCACTGTGTAAAAAAAAGTAGGGCTTACATGCCATGGACAATGGATACAGTGGGACCATGCATTAAGCAACTGTAGACCTGGAGAAACTCTGGAGTACTGATTAGGGAAAGTTATCTTCTTTCTTCTGCACTGGCAGACCTCATGCTAGCCCCAAGCAACCTTAAAATCTGGGGTAAAGAAATGACTCCCTCCTGTGACTTATGTGCATTAACTCTTTGCATTTTGAATCACATTTTGACTGGATGCCTTAAGATACTAGAAGATCAATACAAGCAGAGACTTAACAAAATCCTTACATAAACTAATAAATGGACAGATTTGCTGAGAATTAAGTCCTACAAACAGGAATCACCATTTAGAATATCATTTAAAGGGAAGTGAGAAAGCTTCTAAAGCCAAAGCAACTGAGGGGAGCCCATTTTCTATTTTATATCAGTCCTCAGACTGGGAGATGCAAGTAGATTTAAAGGCTACAATCATCTTTCTAGGAGAGATTGCTGTAGCATCACTTCAACCAGACATGTTCTTTCTGTTCAGGATCACAAGAACGATAATCAAGAATGAACTCACAGCACTGGAAGAACAGATTTGCCATTTGTCATCAACTGAAGAAAATTAAATATCAGGACTTGGTCAATGAGGTTCTTGTCAAAAGTTTGGCATGTTCTCTATTGAAACCAGATACTACAGTTTCTTCATGAAGTCAGTGTAGTATGTTCCACAGACAATGGAACCCAAACTGAAGAAAGTCATTAGTGAAATAACCATAAGAGATGGGACCAGCTGAAGACCTTCCTGTAAATGCACAGCTAATTCAGCCTGCATTGCATCAGTCAGGTGAAAGGATGAAACACACATCACCCCGAGATACCTACTGAAGATACAGAAGGGATCCAAACAATGTGATAGATTTAGTTATCATCAAGAGAAAGAGCTTCAGTCACTCCTGCAGTTTCTACTTGCAGCAAAAAGTCTCTGATGTTAGTTTTATTTTAACATGTACATTTATACATATATGTGTAGATATATACTTATGTATAAATAGATATTTATATGCATATGTGTGTGTGTATTTATATGTGATACGATATGATAGATAAATATATATGATATATATATATATATATATATATATATATATATTACGGAGATGCACTTGCATAGCAAGTGACCTGATCTGAGATCGTGTGCTGGAACGAAAACAATTGCAGCGTGGAAGGTGTTTATAAGCCATTTAAAATAACACACAAAATTCGTTAGATTCACTTCAACATTTAAATTTAATTTGTCAAAATATTTTCGTCGCTTTGAGACCGCGACCTGTTCACTGACAAAATTCTGTGTTGAAGTGAATCTAACGAATTTTGTGTGTTATTTTAAATGGCTTA
>NC_069007.1:11213372-11218700 GCF_001194135.2 Octopus bimaculoides
TATATATACATATATATATATATATATATGACCCATAATTGATGCCTCAGGTAAGACTGACTACTTCAGGATTTGTGGGGAAGTGGGGTATGAAGGTGGATGGTTGGGGTATTAAAAAGTACTCAGGATTATTGGAGAAGATGGTGGTGTGGTGTAGTTTTACAAGTGATAAGGAGATCATGTGACATCTACCCTAGTAACGTCTACCCAGTTACTTCCTTACAGCTGCAAGGTAAAACTGAAAAAAAAAACAAAACAAGTAGATGACTTATGAATCACACACATACACACACAGGCACACACATATGCACACATGCGACATGCTGTGTATCTCTCTTTTTGTCTCACACACACAACTCACTTTCTCTTCCTCTCTCTGTCTTTCATTCACACACACTCACACACACTTTATGTACACAAACACACCTATAATTTTATCAGGGCTTCTAGATTACAAAAAGCAGGATATATGAAGGAAACGACAGACATTTAAGTCATATAATTCCAAGCTCATACTTTAAAACTGACCCAGAGGTAAATACCTGTCTTTCTTTTCTCCTGTATTGTTTAATATTACACTGCATCTGAGCTCTGTATTTAAACTCATCAGCACCATCATTAACACTCTCGGCAAAATGCTTAGTGGTATTTTGCCCATCTTTATGTTCTGGGTTCAAATTCTACCGAGGTCGACTTTGCCTTTCATTCTTTCAGGGCCAATGAAATAAGTCTCAGTCGAGCACTGGGGTTAATATAATCAACTAGCCTTCAGCCCCAGATTTCAGGCCTTGTGCCTAAAATTGCCTATAGTAGAAAAGAGGCCTTCCTGGATCAGGAGGATCACATCTCTATCATCACCCCCTGCCAATTTTTTCTTTTTTTAAGCCTTCGTATGCTATGCATATATCCCTTCTTTTACAGTGTATGCCATGTATATTTTCTTTCTTTTCTTTTTCTTTTAATCATTTCATTATATGTAAACCCCCACACTTTATGTCTGTCTTTGTATTATCTCCCTCATCCTTCGCCCTTTCGGCAAATAAATGAAACCATTATTATTAATATTATTATTATTCAAGGCAGCAAGCTGGCAGAATCATTAGCATGCCAGGCAGAATGCTTAGCAGCATTTCGTCTATTCTTAGGTTCTGAGTTCAAATGCCACAAAGGTTAACTTTGCCTTTCATCCTTTTGGGATCAATGAAATAAGTACCAGTTATGTACTGGAGTCGATGTGATTGACTAGCCCTCTTCCCCAAAATTTCAAGCCTTGTGTCTATAGTAGAAAGGATTATTATTATAACTAGCTGGCTCCGTGCCATCAAAAATGACGGCTAATTGTAGTATTTTGTAAATAATTATGGATGGTAAATCAAATTAATACACTTGTCAATGTTATCTAGTTATTGTCTTTTGAGATGTGACATTGATCATCGTTTGTTACTGAAAGAACGCTGGTTCACACATACTAACATTCACATACTTCCCTTGTACATGCACACACATACATACATACAGAGTTGAAACGTTGTTTGATTTTTCTTTTCGACGTTGAATGTTCACTATCCCACTTCCATTGAACACACACACACAAACGTTCACATACCTCCCTTTTACATACACACACACACACATATACTCACACTGCCACTACCAGTTTACCATCACCCCTTCTTTCCTTATTCATCTATCACCCCTTACTTTCTCATTCACATGTTGTGACAGAGAAAAACACAAGAGTATTATTATAGTAGATAATTATCATCATCATTATCATCATCATCATCATCATCATCATGGCAATGAGCTGACAGAATTGTTAGAACAGTGGAGAAAATGCTTAGCAGCATTTCGTGCATCTTTATGTTCTGAATACAAATGCTGCCAGGCTCCACTAGGCCTTTCATCTCTTCCAGGGTCAATAAACCAAGCACCAGTTGAATACTGGGGGTCCATGTAATTGACTCACCCCCTCCCCACTCACCCCCACATTGCTGGCCTTGTACCAAAATTTGAAACCATTATTATTATTAATATTGATTTGACTCACGCTCAGTCTTATGCCTAGTAGTATTTATGTGGATTATGTGTGTTACTACCTGTCACCTTAGGTACCCACAATTTTTCAGTAGTCTTTCAAGTGCTTAGAACCCTCCTGATAATCCTCTTTCCTGTCTTTAAGTAGCAAACTTTCTGTCGAAGCTCCGCAAGAATTCTATTCCAATCTCCTTCAGCCATTTCTCTATATCTTTGCATACAGTTCCCAATGCACCAATTTATTAAAGGCACAACCTTTACTGTTTTCATATTCCAAATTCTTGTCATTTCAAATTTTAAGGGATTTATTATTATTATTGTTGTCGTTGTTGTTATTGTAGACATCACACAGTATACAATGTTGTGAGGTTGTTGATTGAAGATATTGTGTCTACCGTGGGGTTTGTACTGTTTGTCAAGTCACAACAAGGATCTCACACAGACAGTACTTTACACAATATGCATGCAGTGCTGTCTGTCTGAGGTCTGTTGTTATTATTATTATTGTCCTCCTCCTCCTCCTCCTCCTCCTTCTTCTCTTTCTTCTTCTCTTTCTTCTTCTCTTTCTTCTCCTCTTTCTTCTTCTCCTCTTTCTTCTTCTTCTCCTCTTTCTTCTTCTCCTCTTTCTTCTTCTCCTCTTTCTTCTTCTTCTTCTTCTTCTTCTTCTTCTTCTTCTTCTTCTTCTTCTTCTTCTTCTTCTTCTTCTTCTTCTTCTTCTTCTTCTTCTTCTTCTTCTTCTTCTTCTTCCTCTTCTTCTTCTTCTTCTTATTATTATTATTATTATTAGAATGCAAAAAGCCAAAGCAAATGCCACAAAAATATGTTGCAGTGTTTGTTCCAACATTTTACATTTTGAGTTCAAGTCTCACGATGGTTAACTTTATCTTTTATTTTTGTCTTTTTATCCATTATCATCACCATCATTACCTCATCATCATCATCACCATCAACATCATCACCATCAACATCATCACCACCACCACCACCACCACCACCATCATCATCTTTTCACTTCAATGTGAGTTTCTACTGCAACACGAGGTGTACCCACATGTTTCTGAGATATGTGCTAGCATTGTGCTTTGGGAATGTAACAGTTGTTTTCTTGCTGCAACTGTTTTTCATGTTTGTGTTGGTTTGTTTCATTTCTGGGGGCTATTTTATCATTAATTGGGTGTAATATGAGTTGTGTTGAATGTGTGTGGTATTATGTGTTAAGCAATGATTGTGGAGAATATCTCCTATGTGGGTTGATGAATTGAATTTGTGCTACAAAAGGATGTTGGCTACCTGTTATAATAAGGATAATAATAATAATGATAATGATAATATAATAATAATAATAATAATAATAGTAATAATAAAATAATGATAATAAGAATAGTAATTAGTTATTATTATTAGTGTTATTACTGTAACAATTGAGGATAATGGTTAACGGAATTAGTGCAGCGCCAGAGAAAATGCAATATTTAATCGTATTTTCCTGTCAACTTTCTTTTGCAAATTTCTGTGGCCAAGCAAATACCCTTTCATTGAAAGAGATGTGATCCTCCTGATACAGAAAGGCCTCTAGAGATAATCGAGAAACCCCACTGTCTAAGATTTCCCTGAAACTCCAAGAGCAAATGCCCTCTCCATTTCCTTCTCTTTGACTCACAGGTCTACACTTAGAGAGGTACCATCCACTCTTGCCATTTTCGCAACTTTCACCCACCTTTCAATAATCGCACTCAAAGACAGCACTTCGCTCTCCACTCTCATGTCCCTGTAACTTAGCAGTTTAACAAAAGACAGCAATAAAATAAGTACTAGGCTAACAAAGAATAAGTCCTGGGGCCAATTTCTTTGACAAAAATGCCTTTCAATGTGGTGCTCCAGCATAGGCATAGTCAAATGACTGAAACAAGTAAAAGAATATATATTGAAGTAAGAAGTTAAAATGTTAACTGACATTTTAATGAATTCAGTGGTTTTTAAAGAATTTAAGACCATTAGAATAAATATGATTCTATATCATCAACAGAAATATATGTTTTATACAAAATGTAGTGTTGCAATTTCTTGGAATCCTCTCTAACAGTGTTTCTGAAAGTTATTTTTGTTATATGAGTTTGATAAGATTTTACTAAAATTGTGGAAGCCATTATTTTACAGAAAATCCTTACAGTTACTCTAATCTCAATATCAATAATTAAATGAAAGAAAACTTGTTATAGGGAGAGAAATTGTATATTTAAACATGTACTTTTAAAATAGTGAATATTCTTTTTATAAAATATATTTTCATTTAAATCTTGTATTGCAAAAATTAAATATACCACCTTAAAATTTCATTACCCTTAACTGTGGACAGGAGTTTTATATACCAATCTATCCATTGTTAAGGAATGTCAATGTTTGGAACTATTTCCCATTGAGATATGTCAAGTTTATTAAGGCAACACGACCTACAGGGAATACCAATTCTGTTTTGTTTTTTTTTTGAGATATCTAACATCATTACTGGAATAACCATGAAATTTAATTTTGCAGTTAAAGGGTTAATTTTATTAGTGATAACTTCATTTTGTGGAATGCCAAAATTCTTTTAGAAATGCAGTATGTTTTTCTTTGATTCCATTTCAAAAAAAGACTTCTCTAGGAAGATATCTGATAGAAGATAAAGAACTTTTGATGGCAATGTTTAGAAACTCATCTAAACAACTAAGAAAGTTCTTTTAATGTTATTATGAGTTACAACTTTGGTAAATAGAATTTCCCTCTCTTGCAATGACAGTTATAATTTTGTGAAATTCCAACATGATATTTCAATGTCTTCTTTTGAAGCAATCATCCCTTTAGAATCATTCAATAATTTACTTTTAGAAAGGAGTAAAAAAAAGATTAAAATTAAATCATAAATTTCTCAATTTTGTTTTGTATCTAAAAATATGACAGTTGTAACACTATTAAGATAGAACGTGACGTTATTTTGATTTCATTCCAAAGAAATGTTATCCATCATCGCTGCTTTATGTTAAAGATTTTTGATTATCCCTGCCCCATACAAACCTAGCTGATGATTCTTCTTCCATGTCACTACTTTGCTGCTTTTCTACTTTCACGTTATACAAGACATCCACCCCAATTCCTAAATCATATACGAGCAATGAACAATACTTTACTAATAGATTTGTCTAACCTTCAGTAATAGATTTGTCTAGGCGCAGGAGTGGCTGTGTGGTAAGTAGCTTGCTTACCAACCACATGGTTCCGGGTTCAGTCACACTGCGTGGCATCTTGGGCAAG
>NC_069007.1:11218836-11221770 GCF_001194135.2 Octopus bimaculoides
TATATATATATATATATATATGTGTGTGTGTGTGTGTTTGTTTGTGTGTCTGTGTTTGTCCCCCTAGTATTGCTTCACAACCGATGCTGGTGTGCTTATGTCCCCGTAACTTAGTGGTTTGGCAAAAGAGACTGATAGAATAAGTACTAGGCTTACAAAGAATAAGTCCTGGGGTCGATTTGCTCGACTAAAGGCAGTGCTCCAGCATGGCCACAGTCAAATGACTGAAACAAGTAAAAGAGTAACCAATGCTAGCATGGGAAAATGGGCATGAAGGAACAAATATGCAATATTTTTTACCAGATTGTTTATTACTATTTATTTCTGAAGAATTGTAGCTTGGAACTGCAGTTACGTTGTAATCTCGATCTGTTTAGACTTATCTAATATACATGCACGCACACACACGTGCAGACACACACACACACACACATGCACACACACACACAGAGACACACATGCATACACACATGCACACACATACACACACATACACCATCACTTTACATTCACTTTTCATGCGGATATAAGATGGACAGTTTGCCACTGTCCAAATCAGTTCTTATCCAGAATTTCTATCCCCTGAGATGAGTTGAAGAACTCTGAGAAAGGAGTAAAAAATACTGCCCTCCTTTCTTCTCACTTACATCCTGTTTTTGGCATGGCTCCTATCACTCACTGCCCTTCTAAACACCAAACCATTACAGACTGCACTGGGTCTATTTTAGCACAGCACCAACAATGGAGAGGTTGTTATGCCATACATCAGACTAAAAACTTCTCTCATTATCTCTCCCTTCATTTGCCATCCACTTTCCAGAGTGTATTGAGTGCATTTAATCATGTAATTAATTCTGTTGAGATTACCTTTTGAACCAAAAGGCTGAGAGCACCCACTATCCTGCTGCATCACTGTCAAAAATAGGTGCAGATAGACATATATATATATCTAGAGTAGATAAAGTCCGGGGTACATATGTTTCATAGCGATCGGACCCTTAGAAGTAGTAAATATACCACAGGCTACCTGTCAGGCCAAGGATATCTTGAAAAAAAAAATGAAGTTTACATTGTTGTAAGGAGGTGCATGTTAACATACGGAAGATTGAAAAACTTCATTTTTCAAGATACCCTTGGCCTGAAGAGTTGTTGTTGGCACTCTGTCGCTTACGACGACGAGGGTTTCAGTTGATCCGATCAACGGAACAGCTTGCTCGTGAAATTAACGTGCAAGTGGTTGAGCACTCCACAGACACTTGTACCCTTAATGTAGTTCTCGGGGATATTCAGCATGACACAAAGTGGGACAAGGCTGGCCCTTTGAATTACAGGCACAACAGAAACAGGAAGTAAGAGTGAGAGAAAGTTGTGGTGAAAGAATACAGCAGGGTTTGCCACCATCCCCTGCCGGAGCCTCGTGGAGCTTTAGGTGTTTTTGCTCAACACTCACAACGCCCGGTCTGGGAATCGAAACCGCGATCCTATGACCGCGAGTCCGCTGCCCTAACCACTGGGCCATTGCACCTCCATGGCCTGAAGAGTAGCCTGCAGTAAACACCTCGCTTGGATATTTACTATTTCCAAGTTCCACTTGCTATGAAACATAAGTTGCCTGGATATTATCTATTCCATTCCTTAACTCTTATATATATATATAGAATGAGCTTCTTTCAGTTTCCATCTACCAAATCTACTCAGAACGCCATGCTGTGGAACTGAACCCATAACCATGTAGCTGGGAACTAAGCTTCTTACCACACAGCTGAGCCTGCAGATTTGTCAAAGATACTTTTGCTGAAAATATTCCAACTGTATAAGATAAATTTTTCATGTTAACATCGTATTTCACAATGAAACAAAATACAGAATGTTTTTGAAAACAGTTGTATTGTCATTATTTAATATCATAATACTAAGGATTGCACTTTTCCAAAAGACATCTCTGGTTTCTCAATTTTGTTAGCAATTTTGTCATCGAGATCTGCATTCCATTTCAGCATGTTTCCAGAATGTATAAGGCAAGTTATATTTTACCATATATGGTTACTTTATGATCCACATGAGGATCCACACAATGAATTCCAGTGTAGGGTTAACGTACAGAAATGGTTTTATGGAGATTTATTATGAGGTATAACATATTACATGGCTATGAAATATTATTGATAAGAGTTTGACTGTTTGTACATTGAGTATAACAATATCACTGTCATTTACACAAAAGAGGTCTTTTATCAGAGATTTTGTGAGAGATTTAGAATTCAGTCATTTAAGGGTGAATAACTTACCTGTTGTGCGGCTGCATATATAATATATAGATTCCCTATAGCGGAAGTCTTTCAAGGAATTATTGTGAAAAATATAGCAAACAGAACAGAAGCAGTTATATCACTATGGCTTACTGTTTTACCCCACCACTGATTGTATATATATTTAGATATATTACCGTGTGTGTGTGTGTGTGTGTGTGTGTGTGTGTGTGTGTTTGTGTGTGTGTGTGTGTCATGGTGGTTACACACACACAATGTTAATTAAAGTGTTAAGAAGACCACTATGCAATAAAGTTCCAAACATATTAATGTAGAATTTATTGGAACATAAACTTTCCATGTATAGACTTTCAAGTTAATCTTAACTTACTGCAGAGGCCAGTATGTGTGTGTGCGTGTGCATCATCATCATCATCATCATCGTTTAACGTCCGCTTTCCATGCTAGCATGGGTTGGACGATTTGACTGAGGACTGGTGAAACCGGATGGCAACACCAGGCTCCAATCTAAATTTGGCAGAGTTTCTACAGCTGGATGCCCTTCCTAACGCCAACCACTCAGAGAGTGTAGTAGGTGCTTTTACGTGTCACCTGCACGAAGGCCAGTCAGGCGATACTGGCAACGGCCACGCTCGAAATGTTGTCTTTTATGTGCCACCCGCAC
>NC_069007.1:11223651-11225440 GCF_001194135.2 Octopus bimaculoides
ACAGAGTTTGTGTGTGTGTGTGTGTGTGTGTTTGTGCATATGTGTGTCTGTGTGCATATGTGTGTGTGTGCATGTGTGTATGTTGTTTATGGAGTAAACAACTGAGTAGCTGATTTTGATATATGAGGTACCAAAAGATTCAGCAATCTTACGGCTACCAAATAAAGTATGTTTTTTACCTTTTAGATATATATATATATATATATATATATGTGTGTGTGTGTGTGTGTGTATAAATTGATAGCCATTATGTGCATAAGAGTATGACACCCTCCCCCAGTAGCTTGGAGACCATCAGATGGTGCCATCACATTTCCAACAAAGAACTGCATGCACACATGCATCAGCTTGCAGCCTCCCACATCATTGCTCTTCACCATATGTGTTGGTACGGACATGTCCTCAACCTCCCACCAGATCAACCTTCAAGAGCTTTACTCCTATAACAGCGCAGCAGTTGCGGGCTGGAAGGAGTCCCATGGCAGGCCCCGCACCAGATGGCTGGACGTGATTAAGGAAGATCCCCAGAGGCTCAATGTCACCTTGGAGGATGTAGTGGGGCTGGCACAAGAGTGTCAGTGATGGAGAGCGTTGGTTGACCTGGTTGACTCTATGCATGATGATGTCTCTAGGACCACTAATCTTGGATGACCCCGTCCCCATCAAGCAACATATGAAGCAAAAAGAAGCAGGCAGAAGAACATTTATATCTGCATATATTCATATATGTATATAAATATATACACGCATATACATATAACTATCTATTGTGGCACTCAGTTGCTTACGATGACGAGGGTTCCAATTGATCTGATCAACGGAATGGTCTACTCATGAAATTAATGTACAAATGGCTGAGCACTCCACAGATATGCACACCCTTAATGTAGTTCTCAGCGGGATTCGTTGTAACAAGGCTGGCCCTTTTGAATTACTGGTACAGCTCATTTTTGCCAGCTGAGTTGACATTCCCTGTTAACCTACCATTTGCAAGTTCTGTAGTTTTAAAGACATGTGGAATAAAAGGTTCTCTGTTTGAAAAAACTGGTCAGACTTAATAACATGTGAGGCAACCAGTAGTAAAATGGTTTAATATAATATGTTTAAGTTCAAACCATATACATATGCAAATATAAATATGTATACAAATTTATGTAGTAAGTAGCCTGCTTACCAACTGCATGGTTCTGGGTTCAATCCCACTGCATGGCACCTTGGGGAAATGTCTTCTACTATAGCCTCAGGCTGACCAAAGCCTTATGAGTGGATTTGGTTGAGGGAAAATGAAAGAAGCTTGTCGTATATATGTGTGTGTGTGTATGTTTGTGTGTCTGTGTTTGTCCCCTCACCATCACTTGACAACTGATGTTGGTGTGTTTACGTCCCTGTAACTTAGCAGTTTAGCAAAAGGGGCTGATAGAATAAGTACTAGGCTTACAAAGAATAAGTCCTGCTATCGATTTATTTGACTAAAGACAGTGCTCCAGCATGGCCGCAGTCAAATGACTGAAACAAATACAAGAATACAAGAATATTGTTTGTTCATTCATTCACCAATAGTTGGTAGATGGGAGACAGCTACCTAGGGACAATCAACATAAGCCAAAGAGCCAGAGTTACTTTTACTACCAAGAAGTAAAGAGCATGCTAGCAATAGGTCCATTCTGGAAGGCAGCATAATGTGTTTTTCTTTTTTTTTTTTTTATGTAATAAACAGGGTTTTTTTTCAAATATAATGAACAACAGAATCACTATCATAATCATTTCTTCATTCATTAAATAATCGTTA
>NC_069007.1:11227950-11230747 GCF_001194135.2 Octopus bimaculoides
CTTGTCAGAATTTAAAAGTAGACCACCAGACACTTAGTAAATCATTAACATCTGGTTTATGCCTGTTTGATATTGAATTAGTGTAATGTTGGTTATCTTCCTTGTGTTTTTCCTTTTTGTTTTCTTCTTTACAAGTGTCTCTTGTTTAAATATTATCTGTTCATAAGACAACCGAAAAACAAGTCTTGCTTTCAGGTTGATAAATGGCAGAATAAATTATTATTTTGACCTGGAAACCCCAAGTCACTATAAATGCAAGATTTGTGGTTTTTAACTTAAGATTATCTCTACTCCCTTAGCTGATTGAGTGCTTTTCTACTTGTTGAAACATTACCACATATTATATATGTATGTATATAAGGACAGTTATTATAGAATAAAGTCACCCACATACCTTGCCCTAACTTAACCTGGTTTGTTCTCAGTTACCCTGGTTTACCCATTGGTCCTGCATTGTCCCAAACTGGAGCTACCATATTTTTAATAGCTCAGTGTCTCTGCCCCCCCCCCTTTTTTCTCAGGGTCTCTGAGTCTAGTAAAAGAGAAAATGGGAGCTAGCTTCAGATCAGGTATCTGTCCTGAATGTTGGTAACACTGGAACCTGTTAAAGGTAGGCAAGCATCAGGTGTTAGGGTTAAACAGGTTATATCTACCACCCAAGAACAGAAACGTTCTCTCTGACTACCTTCCACACAGTTTCTACCTAGTAGACCTTACAAAGTTTTGCTTGACCCCCGAAGGCTGTGAAGAAACTTGCTGATGGTACCATGTAGAAGATAAACCTGGCCTTGCTTCACCTCGCTCCAGTCTTGTCTTGACCATTATTGTATCTCTCTCTCTCCATGGCAGATTGTTTTCTAACTGACAGGCTAGCTGTAACTTCATTGTGGGGAATGTGTTATGCAAATTAGTCCAATACAGCTTCTCACTGTGTTTACCAGTCTTTTTGCTCTTCTGTATTCTCTCTATGTCTGGCCACCTGTCAGTCTTGTCTTGTCTTGTCTGCCATGTCTGTCTTCTCTGTCTTGTCTTGTCTGTCTGTCTTGTCTTGTCTGTCTGTCTTGTCTGCCATGTCTGTCTTCTCTGTTTGTCTTGTCTTGTCTGTCTGTCTGTCTTATCTGTGTCTTGTCTGTCTGTCTGTCTTGTCTGTCTTGTCTGTCTGACTTGTCTGTCTGTCTTGTCTGTCTGTCTTGTCTGTCTGTCTTGTCCTTTTCTCTTCTTGTCTGTCTGTCTTGTCCTTTTCTCTTCTTGTCTGTCTGTTTTGTCTTTTTCTCTTCTTGTTTCTCTGTCTTGTCTGCCTGTTTGTCTATCAATATTTCCATCTGTCTATATTTGTCTTCACACTTCTTCATTGTACTCTCTTTCTCACCCACACAAACACACACACACACACACACACCACTACTTACCTGTAACTAATAAAGAGAGAGGTAGAAAGAAAAAGTGAATGAAATGGATAAATACACACCACAGGTATATATACTCATGAAAAATTGATGCATGAATATAGTTTGACAGAGAGGTACCCTGCCACATACATATGAGAGAGATGGACATGTATATAAACACCCATTCATACATCCACTCATCCAAACATCCACTTAAATGAAATATAAATGATTGATCTGATCTTCCTAACCATATTATATCCACTCTTAAGTGCTACTTTGGTCACATTACATGGTTGGGGGAAGATGTCAGCATGGTTGTCTGCTGCTGAAGACTTTGCCATTATTTATTCACAGCTTGAGGAACTGTATCATGTAGAATTAAGTGTTCTGCTCAAAGACTCCACCAGGAACTGTGCAAACCAATTAAGGAACCCATATGGAGATTGCTTCACTTGCTAGAAATAGCAACTAACACTACCACAAATAATATTTTATTATCTGTAAAAGGGGAGGAATCATGGGATAACTAAATCTAATCCTAGATACACTATCTGAAATATATCGATGGAACAGCCATGGAAGGAATGTATGTGATTAAATCTCAATAGAATTATATTTTTATGTAGAAAACAGAATTACATTTGCCATATTTATGATATGAGAATCACTATATTGATGTACAGTAATTTTTAGGGAAAGACATCATAAATTATCATAATTTCTCACAAATTATCATAAATTATCATAATTATTGAGAAATATTAATTGGGAGATGTAGCAGGCTATGTTTTAATGAAGTGGTTTCATAGGACTGAAACATATCCTGGGCTGTCGTCCTTTCTTGCCTGCTTCAGATTGAATTAATTAGTTTTTCTGCTAATGTTTCCTTCACTATATATATTTGATTAATTAATTAGATTTTTTTCATCATTATCTTAAGTCATTTCTGTCATGACTGTTATACATGGTTAAATTTACCTTTTTTTCTCTCTTCCCATCCCTCCTCTCTCTGCCTCCATCAATCTATTCATCTTCCTTCTATCTATACCTCTCTCTCCATCACCTCCCTCCCTCTCCCTCTCTCTTCCCCTCTAAGACATTGACAATCTAAGATAGTCACCACCTCAAACTACACACTGACCATTCAGCTTATCTTTTGGTTCTCTAACAGAACCAACAATCAATGAAGCCACAAAATATTGACACAGCTTCTCCATTCAAGTAGAGCAGACAGCAGCGTTAATGAGATAAGTGCTGCCTTTGTCATGTAATGTGTAAACAATAACACATGCTCTCTCTGTTTCTCTCTCCCTCTCTTTCTCTCTGTCTCTCTCTCTTTCTCTCTGTCTCTCTCTCTTTCTCTCTGTCTCTCTCACTCTCTCTCTCTCTCTCTCTCTCTCTCTCTC
>NC_069007.1:11231739-11242768 GCF_001194135.2 Octopus bimaculoides
TATATATATATATATATATATATATATATATATATTTATTTATTTTTTTATGTGTTTCAGCCAAGTGGCTGCGGTCATGCTGGTGCACCACCGTGATTTTCACGTTCCTTGCATGGCTCTTCTCCCCCACCTGACATGGTCCAATCAAGAGTTTTGATGGCACATCTGGTGTATAAGAGAAAAGGATTAGCCCCAGGAGGACATCTCCTCCAGCTGGCTTATCGACACACGACTGTGTCCTGTTTGCCAAGGGAAGTTATCCCTCTCACCTCGATCTGCAGCACGAACGTATCCGGATTTCAGGGTTATTTCCCTTCGTCGGCGTCCGACAGCTGATGTATGTGTGTGTGTATATATATATATATATGTGTGTGTGTGTGTGTGTGTGTATACACACACACACACAAACACACACACACGCACAGTGTGTAGATGAAAGTAAATAATCTCAGTATAGACAATGCAGAGTTGTGGTCAGATGGATTGAACCTTAAACTCTAACCTCTTCATTCAGGACTGGCTCCTGTTCCTCATAAATCACCTATAAGAACACTCCTTAATGATCTGTGAGGTGTGCAGGGTAGTGTTGCTTGAAATCAATCATATTACCCATGTAGCTAGTCTGAAGAAATGTGGAATTGTGACCATACATTCTTACATAACACTGTAGTGCAAGCAATTATTATTCAGTGAGGACAATTTTGGGGAACTCGATAATTACAGGTTTTCTTATCACTGGTAGACTGGGTCTCCAGGCTAGGGTCTACATTGGAGGTTCACTTAACTTCAAGTGATGCTACTTTGCACACCTGTGCTCCTTCTCAGATAGGCTTCTAAATAATCTCTAACACCCACATACAGACCCAGAGCTCACCTTATACATTGTCCTGGTTTATAATTTGGGTAGAACTTCACTACAAAACAAATTGTTGTGTCTGTAAATTATGTTGCTGAGAGTCACCCACTATATTCCATCAGAGTAAGCTCTCTTTACTTGATTGATTTTCTAACGTAATTTCTGCTTGTGGATAAATATTCCACTGGACTTTTGTTCATTAATTAAAATCATTATAATTTCTCATTGTCTTAGCTAAAATTCTCTTTCATTTGCTGTATCTTCTTCTTTTACTACCCCTGTCACTCCCTTACCACAGTGCATAATTTCACACACTCCTCTGTCCTTCACCTCTGTTTTTCTTAATCACTTTATCTTGTCTGTAAGCTACAAATTTGGCATGCCACTATTTTGAACTAATAACAATATTTCGAAAATAAGAGTCATTAGCTCGCAGCAATAGAGATTACATTGAATTACCAGCTAGAGGAGGCGTCCTCCTGGGGTTCAAATGGTAGTAACATTGATTCCTATAGAAGAGTTGTAGAAGCTCTAACTATTACCTAACCATATTTCTTTAGTCAGCAGTTAACTTTATCTTCTCTATGTCTGGCCTTCCTCACATAACATCTTCATCTCATGTCTCCCCTTCACCTTTCATCTGCTTCCTCTGCTTCCTCCCACCCTATTCTGTTTTCTTTAAACCTTTATATTTGCAAACACTGCTATGAAATGTGTATTTGCTACTTTACTTTTGAGTAGAGACCCCTAACTTACTTTAGCGATTTCATTGAGATTTCTCTCGATACACACCTATGACATCTTGCAATATTACATATGAATACAGTTATTATGTAAGTTATGGTTGTCTTGAAACAGCTGTTAAGACTTTACATAGTTCTTCTGTTCTGTTTTGCTTTCGTCTTTCTTTATTATGTAACCTATATTTTATGCTCCATGTAAATATATGTCTGAAGCCTACCTGTTTGTCTACCATCTACCTTACTACCTCCCTGTGTGTGTGTGTGTGTGTGTGTGTGTGTGTGTGTGTGTGTGTGTGTGTGTGTGTGTGTGTGTGTAGGCATGCCTGTGAGATTGAGAAGCTTGCTTCCCAACCATGTGGTTTCAGATTCGGTCCCACTGTATGGCACCTTGGGCTAGTGTCTTCTACTATATAGCCCCTAGCTGATCAAAGCTTTGTGAATGAATCTGGTGGATGGAAACAGAAAGAAGCCTGTCATGTTTGAGTGTATGCACACATACACACACGTGTGTGTGTGTGTGTGTGGTGAGGCATGTCTGTATGTGAGTGTCTTTATGTTTGTGACTCCTATTCTTGACATTGCAATATAATTATGAAAATTATTGTCATGGTCACACAAGTTGTGTCACTTACTTCCAATATTATGTGAGAACATGTCGAGCCATGAGGAAATATTTATTTTTTTATTGTCCACAGGGGGCTAAACATACAGAGGACAAACAAAGACAGACAGAGAGAGGCATCTTTAGTTTTGTGGGTTACATGGCAACCACACAAGTGTTGAGTAAAAACTACCCAACACATTTTGTAAAGTGTTTAGCAAATATTGGGAATGGAAGTTCAAAAGAACTTTTGTTTTACTGAAGGCAAGATAACCTCTACAGAAAAGGGGCAATAAAAAGTGCACTTATTATAGGTGCAGTCATGGCTGTGTGGAACGAAGTTTACTTCCTAACTGCATAGTTCTGAGTTCAGTCTTAATGTGTGGCACTTTAGGGAAGTGTCTTTTACTATAGCCTTGAGCCGACCAAAGTCTTGTGAATGGATTTGGTGGACAGAAAATGAAAGAAGCCCATTGTATATATACATGACCTGATCAATAAGTATCTGGACTGTTGCCATGGTAATGAAGCTAAAGCATGCAGAGTAAAGTTGCTTAGCACAGATTGATTTTGAACTTGGCTGTGCTTGTGCGTTAAGTTTTAACATTCTAAGCCACTTTTGCTGTTTACAGCAGTGCTTGAAAGGAAGGTGTGTAGCATGTGATCGTTGCATTGACCATGACAGAGAAAGCTGAGCAGAGAATCTGCATCAAATTTTGTCAAAAACTTTGCTACACCTGCTCAGAGGCCTAAGCAAAGTTTTCAAAAAGTTTTTATTGTTCTTGACATAATCAAGGAGATCTTGTGAAACTGAAACCCAAGTGTCTTTTGGGTCAATTGAAAGCAGTTTTGGCACAAACTTGGCAGACACGCGTCTCATACCCAAATCTTCAGTGATAATGGACTGAACTGAACCGTAGCTAATCTGCACGTCTTCTCATAATTAATGGATGGTGATTCAATGATTTCTCCTCACAGCTGCATGCACATCTGTGATGTTTTTCTCAGTACTACTGGTTGTGGGTCTCTCAGAACATTTGTCAATATTGACATTTTGTGCAGCCATCTTGGCAACGTCTGAACCACTTGTGCACTTGTGTGCAGCTCACACTCCCCTCTCCATACACTTTCTGCAACTTAGTGTAGGCCTCTGAGTAGGTATCACCATGATAACTTTCTCTGTCATGGTCAATGCGACAATCACACGCTACACACCTTCCTTCCTAGTACTGCTGTAAAGAGTGGAAGTGAGCTAGGATGTTAAAACTTAGCGCATATACACAGTAAAGGTCAAGCTCAATCTTTGCCAGACAGCTTTACTTTGCGTGTTTTAGCTTTGTTACTATGGCAACAGTCCTGATACTTATTGATCAGACCTCGTATGTATATATATATGATGGGCTTCTTTCATTTTCCCTCTACCCAAACCACTTATAAGGCTTTGGCCATCCTGAGGCTATAGCAAATCACACTTGCCCAAGGTTCCACACAGCAGAACTGAACCTGGAACTATGTTATTTTGAAGCAAGCTTCTTACCATACAACTACTTATGGTGTGTATGTATACATACACACCATGCTTCTATATATACATACAGAAATATAATATGCATGTATATATGTGTTTGAATATTGACTACTTTCTTGTCTGTGTTTATATATATTTGTTTTATATATATATATATATATATATATATATATGCTTTTACTTGTTTCAGTCATTAGACTGTGGCCACACTGGGGCACCACCTTGAAGAACCTGTAAGTTAGAAGGATATAAACAGACCAAAACCAGTTGTCACAGATACAAAGACACACACACACACATACATGATGGGCTTCTTTCAGTTTCCATTTGCCAAATCCATTCAGAAGGTTTTGGTCAGCCCAATGCTATAGTAGAAGACACTTGCCCATGGTACCATGCAGTGAGACTGAACCTGGAACCATTTGGTTGTGAACCAAGCTTCTTACCACACAATCATGTCCAATGCATAGATGAAGACTTGCATTTATAGACAATGGAAAATCAGTTACTCAATAACTCACGTATATTTTATTTGTGTTAAATGGATCTTGAGTTATAACTTTGACTTTCATGTTTCTGATTATTGGGTTTGCCAATTATTGAATTATATAGGGAAAAATAACAAAAGAGAAAGAGAACAACGTAAATAAAATACACTGCGCTTACATTGTAAGGCTTACAGAACAGCTAAGTCGGTCAGTATTCTTGTGTGTGCAGCATACCCAGTGTATTGAAATGCCAGCATTGAAAAACTGTAATGAAATAATGATGATATATGTATGTATGTACAAATGTAGTTATGTATCTATGTAGCTATGCGTGTGTGTATATATGTATGTATGTGTTCTTGAATGTGTGTGTGCGTATATATGTATATATGTATTTTTTTAAATTTTTTTTTTTATTTATGTGTTTCAGCCAAGTGGCTGCGGTCATTAATTTTTATTCTTTTATATATTTTAGAAGAAATCAACCCCAGGACTTATTCTTTGTAAGCCTAGTACTTATTCTATCAGTCTGTTTTGCCGAACCGCTAAGTTACGGGGGCGTAAACACACTAGCATTGGTTGTCAAGTGATGTTGGGGGGGACAAACACAGACACACAAACACATACACACAGACACACACACACACAAACACATACACACAGACACACACACACACACACACATACATATATATACATATATACATCGGTTTTCTTTCAGTTTCCGTCTACCAAATCCACTCACAAGGCTTTAGTCGGCCCGAGGCTATAGCAGAAGACACTTGCCCAAGGTGCCACACAGTGGGACTGAACCCGGACCATGTGGCTCGTAAACAAGCTACTTACCACACAGCCACTCCTACGCCTGTATATAAATATACATACATACATACACACACATATATATATATATATATATATATATATATGAAGGGATTCTTTCAGTTTCCATCTACCAAATTCACTCACTAGTCTTTGGCCACCCCAAGGCTGGCTACAATAGAAGACACTTGCTGAAGATGCCATTCAATGGGACTGATCCCAGAACCATGTGGTTGGGAAGCAAGCTTCTTGCCACACATCTATACCTGCACCTATGTATTATGTATAAACATATGTGTGTGTGTGTGTGTATTATATATATATATATATATATATATATGTTTGTATGTACTTATGAATGTGTGTAGTTGTGTATGTATGCATTTATATGTATATAGCCATGTATGGATGTGTGTATCTGTATGTATTTTGTATATATATATATATGTCTGTGTGTACATATGTATGTGTGTTTGTCTAATCAATTGGTTGTGTTTGCTGTGTGTGTTTATGGCAATGAGTTGACAAAACCTTCCTCATGGTCAGCAACTTTAAAGATTAAGTGACAGACCAGCTGTCCTGTAGTTTTACAACTGACCAAATCAATATATTGATGAGAGTGATGTCCTGGTTTTAATCACAGTGAGGTGTGATATGAGGGAGATTTAGCTGCTATTTCTTGCTGAAGCATCAACTGTGAAGAGCCTCTCTGTATATTTTTAGTAAACTTTGTCTAAAACAAAAAGAAACAAAACTGTTTGGTCATGAATGGATTGCATTTTGTTCATAAGCAGTCTCAATTGAGGCTGGCCTTGGGTTAAATAACAATTGTCACCAAAGCAACTGTATTAGTTTCAACAATGAACTTTGAGCTGTTTGACCATTTGAATTCCTTTTCATGAAATTTATGTATGAGTGGCTGAGTATACTTCAGAAACATGTACATCATCATCTTCAGCATCATCATCATCATCATCATCATCATCATCATCCTCTTTGTTGTCGTCGTCATCATCATCATCATCATCGTCGTCATCATCATCATCATCGTTGTCATCATCATCATCATCGTCGTCATCATTTTAACATCCACTTTGTCATGCTTGCATGGGTTGGAGAAAACTGTGGGAGGCAGATTTTCTCTGGTCAGATTCTCTCCCTGTTTCTAACCCTCACCCATTTCCAATTAAGGTAAGATTTCCTTTGAATATGAACAATTCAGTGGCCAGACATGTTTTTGCAGAAGACATCATTGCCCCCTCACTATTCAATGGTGCACCCTCAGATTTAAAAAATGCAGTTAATAAAAATCTTCTCGCTCCTTGTCTTAAAAATGTATCAGCACATTGGACCATAAAGATCAGTTGCTTATAGCTGCAGCTGTAGGTCAACCCAATGGACAGCTGAGGGGTTCAGCAGTTTACTTTGCAATGATGAAGTCCTGGTCTGATCGCACTTTCATGGTACCTTGGGCAAGAATCATTACTATAGCTCTGGGTCAATGGATGCTTTGTCAATGAATCTGGGCACAAGCTCAGAAACAGGGAGTGAGAAGGATGCAAGGGCACCTCCTAAAATTTTGTGGGAACATTAAAAGCACTTTGAGCATCCCCCTGAAAAACTTCTTCGCCAAAACAAATGAGCATAGAGACATTTTTGAACTGATTTGAAGCATTACTTTCTCATTTTGGGATTTACCTTATTTGATCAAAGTACAAATTATTATTATACCTGTGGTTAAGACAGCAAACTGGCAGAACTGTTAGCACTATGGGCAAAATGCTTAGTGGTATTTCATCTATCACTATGTTTGGAGTTCAAATTCTGCCGAGGGCAACTTTGCCTTTCATCCTTTCAGGGTCGATAAAATAAATACCAGTTGAACACTGGGGTCAATCTAATTGACCATGCCCCTCCCCCAATTTCCTGGCTTTGTGCCTGTATTAGAAAGGATTATATCTGTGTTTGTTTTGATGTTAAGATCGTAAAAATCAACTTCATAAAAATGTTCTGGGCCTCGGTTTGCACCCACTGGGCAAATTTCATTCTCACACTTATGAATCTGGAGAAACAGAAGCTATTTTGTAGTGCAAACTGCACTAATCATTAAAGATGTAAATTTGTTATGTCTTGTGTCAGGCAGGGAATTATCTTAAAGGTACAACTGTCCAAGGAGTACTCAACCACTAATGATTAATTTAACATGTCAGCTGATTGAACAGCTGAATGCTTATCCATTAATATTTATAAATTATATGAAATTGTTGACTCTCTAAAGTAAGGTGTGTATAAATTAATTAATGTTTATTGATGTTCCCAGTTAATCAATCTTTGAAGGGAATGTTAAAATGCTCCCAGCCCACTCTGTAAGGCATATGCAACACCAAAGGTGGTTGTTTTGTGTGTGTTGGGTGCATGCAAATGGAGACAATCTGTCCAACCCAGCAAATTGCTTATTCAAGGCTGACCCAGGGTTAAACAATGTTAACTCTAGATATGAGAAAGAGGGAGGAAGGGAGAGGGCAGGGTAGGGTGAGTTGATTTGTAAATGTGATTAAGACAAAAAGGGAGTGGCAAGAAGACAATGAAAAATCAGGTCAAGAAGATTTCATTACTAGAATATAGATAAAACAGTGGTGAGGATTTGGGAGCAGTATTTCCTGCTAATTTTTCTGTTGTCAGTCTGTACAGCTATCTTATGTTGAGTGAAATATGTTTCCTGTCACATGGGACATGCACACAGAATTTTTAAATCTCTTATGTGTCTGTCATTAGACTGCGGCCATGCTGGGGCACTGCTTTGAAGAATTTTACTTCAATCTATTGATCCCAGTACTTTGAAATCATTATTAATTACTGCATTACTTCTGACACTTAACCTTTTGTACCGGATGAACTTCTTGTGTATGTGCCGGCACATGTTTGCACAGCTTAGAGAGAACATTATCTAGGAAGAGTGCAGATGCAGACGTGAGAGGAAGGAGTAGGGGGAGAAGTTGTGGGGTTAACAAGTTCATTTTGCAACCATGGTTTTTGAGCAAAGTCCCTTGTGATATTTGTTTAACAGTGAGTTACAGACACTCCCTTGTCACTGTTACGATCAGAAGTAGTGAATGAAGGATTAATCCATTTGGAAACATATAACTGACAATACTGTTGTTGTTAACCTATTGTGATATGAAATAATATAAATATTTATATATGTAAAGTGTAGCTGGATCAGTCATAGTAACCAAGGCAACAGGCTGGTCAGGTACTTATTTCTGTTTTTATAATTGTAAAGACTGACCTGTTTGGGTCAAGAATAAAGAGATTAATGTCAGTTCTTGTTACTTTAGCCCCTGGTCAGCTCTGACCCAGTAGACCTATAATCAAACGCTTTACAGCTATGAACCTGCTCCCAATTCCTTAATTTCTATTCTTATTTCAGATCTAGTATGTTAAATCTGTTATCCATTATGTTCCTTTTTTTTTTTTTTTTTACAATGGTAGGGTGAAATGAGGGGGATTTGCCTGTTATTTCTCACAGGCTGAGAGGTTACATTGACTCCTGCTTGAGTTGTTAATACCATGAGTGAAAAGATGTGAACTTATTGTTGCTGTGTAACCCCAGGTCAGTCCTGATTTAGCTGGTCTATTATCAAAGACACTCCAGCAGTGACTATCCCATTTATCATTTAGACACAGTATATCGAGGACAGCATAATGTATCATGTTCTTTCTGAAGTCACTGAGGCATGATTTGAGGGAGATTTTTCTGCAGTTTCTAGTATTCATTGATGGCAGAGAAAGAGATAGAGAAAGAGAGAGCTGGAGGGAAAGAGATTTATAGAAAAAGAAAGGTAAGAGAGAGTGAGAGAGAGAGACAGACAGACAGAAGGAGAAATAATAATAACAGAGTGAGTGAGAGAGAAAGGTAGAGAGAAACTAAGAGGAAGTACATTAAGATGGGGGTGACAGAGAAAGAAAGTGAGAGATATAGAGGAGATGAAGTTAGATAAAAAGAGAGAGAGAGGGAGGGAAAAAGAGAGAGACATTATTCAGGAAGAAATAGAGGTGGTGAGAAAGAGAGACAGAAAGAGAGGGGAGGAGTGAAATTATATAGGTAGATATATACTGAGAGTATGAGAGCGAAAGAAAAAGAGAGAGAGAAAATTAAAGAAGATGAAAGTAGTGAGTGTATTTACATAGCTTCCATTGCTGTCACAACCTCACCATCGTCCAACACCACTACTTGTTGTCGAACACATTCATTTTATTAACCCAGGAACAATGAAAGGTTAAGATAGACTGGGTGGGATTTGAACTCATTGTAAACTAGCATCAAAATATTTAGTCCAAAACTTAACCACTTCACTATCTAGAGTCTACTTTTTTGTTGTTTTATTTTTATTTATTCCCCCCATCCCACCACCTCCACTGCCGCCAACCTCCTCTTTTTTCTCCTATTTGTTTTTAATTTCTTTTAATCAACATTGTCATTCTTGTGATCAATATTGCAATCATCATCTTCACCACTATTATCATTGTCATCTACACCATCATTACCAGCATCGCCATCATTGTTATCATAACCACCACCACCATTATCACCATCATCACCAGCCTGCAATATTTTTTCACACTATAATTCCCTGTGTCTCACTATCACAAAGAACAATTTCTCATCTTCTGCCTCGGTTACTCCTTACCCTCAGGCATGAATAGCATTGCTCACATTCACATAACTGCACTCTTTTACATCATATTCCACCCTCCCACCTTCCACTGCACTCTACCACTACACACCACACTTCTACATTTCATCTCAAAGGCCAACTACATTAATCTTGTACCTCTATACATCCACAAAGACTGAACAAACCACACATATAAATTGACAAGTATATCCACTTACTTCACATGCACACACATACATGGGCACACTGATATACACACCATCTCACCTTACACCAATAAACACACCTTCAACCCAGTACGCTATACCATATACGTCGCTCACAGTTACTCCTCATATACCATATTCTAATCCAATACATTTGTACTACCACATAAACTTGTTACAGCACACACACACACACACACACACATGTGCAAGCACTTGAAAGCATAACTCCACCTCTCTCTCTATATAGATATCTCTCTCTTTCTCCCTCTATATATGTGTGTATATATATATGTATATATATATATATATATACATATATATATCATCATCATCATCATCATGGTTTGATGGGTTTTCACATGCCACATTAAGCGTTCATACACACACACACACATAGTAATGTTCTTGAGTCCCCCCCACCTATTCTTCTTCTTACTTTCTCTCCTTGTTCTCTTCATTTCTCTGACATTTTACTTTACCCCTCTCTTTATCATATTCTTTCCCTCTCCACCACATTCTTACTATTATCCAGTTTATTTTTCCACCTACAGTCTTACTATCTCACTCTCTAACTTATTGTTACACTAAGCCTGTAATGTAAACAGACATTGTAAATTCAGTATCCTCTTCTTTTCCTTTCATTGCTGTATTTATTTTCATTGTACATACTCCTTGGTGGTTGTTATTTTGTTACATACTTATTATCCATGTGTTTCTCCATTGCATATTTTACTTGTCTTCATGTATTATTTATCTCCTCTTCATAGTCTTCCTCATTTCACTTGTGATATTCATTCATCAACCAATCTATCTGTCTCTTTATCTATATGTGCCTGTCTGCTTGTCTGTTTATCTAAACACATATCTCCTTACCTCTCTAGCTAGCTGTCCATCTGTTTGACTGTCAATATCTGCTTTTCTATTTGTCTCCATTTTTGTATCTGTCCATCCACATATCTAAATATCTGTCTATCTATCTATCTATCTGTCTGTCTGTCTGTCTGTCTGTCTGTCTGTCCGTCTGTCTATCTTCCTATGTGTTTGTCTGTCAATCTGTCTGCATATCTATTAACTTATTTAGCAAGCGACCTGCTTGTCTGTCT
>NC_069007.1:11242778-11242985 GCF_001194135.2 Octopus bimaculoides
TGTCTGTATATCTATCGATCTATCTGTCTGTATGTCTGTCCACCCATCCATCCAGCCATCTATCTGTATGTCTGTCCATCTGTCTATCAACTATGTGTTTGTCTCTTTGTCTGCATATCTATTAACCTATCTTGCAAGCTAGCTGCTTGAATGTCCACATATTTATCTCAATTTGTGTTTTTCCAGATATCTATCTATCTATCTATC
>NC_069007.1:11242995-11245279 GCF_001194135.2 Octopus bimaculoides
ATCTATCTATCTATCTATCTGTCTGTTTGACTCTCTCTGTCTGTCTCTCTCTCTGTCTGTCTGACTATCTATCTGTTTATCTATATATCTGTCTGTCTGTCTGTCTCTCTCTCTCTCTCTCTATCTATCTATGACTTTTTCTACCTTCCTTCAATCCTTCCTCCCTTCTTTCCTCTCTAGCCTTGTCAATCTATCCATGTATCTATTTACCTATCTAGCTAGCTGCCAATTCCACCTCTCCCTCCCCCCCTCTCTCTCTCTCAAGCTGTCTGCCTATCTTTCACTCTCCTGGTTTCCATTCAAATATTTGTTATATTAATACGTGCAAACTCAGACGTGGGCAATTGCTGTTGACAAAATATTTACCGTGGTCACTGACCTAGTGACCCTGCCTCCACATCTCTAATGGACACTAACCTCTAATCCTACCCATTCTGATATTCCCCGACTCCACCTTCTTGCTCATGTCCTCTCCCCACCTCCTTCACAATCCTCTTACTAATTCTCTTCTTTTCCTTCTTCACCCATCTCTCTCTCTCTCTCTAACCATTTTCTCAATCCTCACGTATGAACAACTAATTCTTTACCAATTTCAGTCATTCTTCACTTTTTTCCATTCTTCCATCGATTAAAGACAAAAAAAGAAAAGTAAGAAACCTATATTCTTCTCCCCAAAGCGAAACTTTCTAACATCAAAACCTCTTCTCTCAAACACACAACAACTTCAAGAAATTTGTATTTTGTTCATACCCATCATGTATGTTGCAGCAGAATGATGCTGATCCCCCTGGATTCTGTTTTTCTTTAGCTGTCTATCTATGTGTGTGTGAATGTGTACGTATATGTATATATTTGCATATGTCTATGTATATATTTGCATTCTGATATGCCTCCCCACCTTCTTGCTCATCTCACCTCCATCATAACCCTCTTACTAGTTCTCTTCCTCTCCGTATTCACCCATCTCTTGTTCTCACTCTCTGTTCAATTATCCTCTCAATTCTCACATATGAACAACAACTAACTGTTGTGGCTGTGTGGTAAGTAGCTTGCCCACCAACCACATGGTTCTGGGTTCAGTCCCACTGTGTGGAACCATGGGCAAGTGTCTTCTACTATAGCCTCTAGCTGACCAAAGCCTTGTGAGTGGAGTTGGTAGACGAAAACTGAAAGAATCCCATCGTATATATGTGTGTGTGTGTGTGTGTGTGAGTGTATGTTTGTGTGTCTGTGTTTGTCTTCCCCTGCATTGCTTGACAACTGATGCTGGTGTGCTTACGTCCCCGTAACTTAGGAGTTCGGCAAAAGAGACCAATAGAATAAGTACTAGGTTTACAAAGAATAAGTGCTGGGGGTCGATTTTTTGACTAAAGGCGGTGCTCCAGCATGGTCGCAGTCAAATGACTGAAACAAATAAAAGAATAAAAGAAAAAAGAATGTATATATTTGCATATGTCTATAGATGTGTATGAAAGTGTTTGTGTCTGAATGTATGGATGTATGTGTGTGTGTGTGTGTCTTTTATCGTTTATGTTTCACTTGTTTTTGTCATTTAGACTGGTCATGCTGGAGCACTGTTTTGACGAAATTTTTAGCCAAATGAATCGACCCCGGGACTTGCTTTTTTTTTTGAAACCTAGTACTCATTCTATCAGCCTCTTTTGCTGAACCTCTAAGTTACGGGGACATAAACATACCAGCACCATTTGTGGTGGTACGTTTATATGGTGGTGGGAGACAAACACAGACATGGATGTATACATACATACATTTATATATATATATATATATAACACACACACTTACACATGCACATAACACACACATACACATGCACATAACACACACACACACACACACACACATGGCTGTGTGGTAAGAAACCTGCTTCCCAACCACATGGTTCTGAGTTATGTCCTATTGCATGGCACCTTGGGCAAGTGTCTTCTACTATAGCCTCAGGCCGACCAAAGCTTTGTGAGTGGATTTGGTTGACATCATATATATATATATATATATATATATATATATATATATATATATATATATGTATGTATGTATGTATTTGTGTGTCTATGTTTGTCCCCACTGCCTTTGCTTCTCGACCGATGTTGGTGTGTTTATGTCTCCGTAACTTAGCAGTTCAGCAGAAGAGACCAATAGAATAAGTATTAGGCTTTGAAAGAATAAGTCCTGGGGTTGATTTGTTCAACGAAAAATGGTGCTCTAGCATGGCCACAATAAAATAGCTGAAATAAATAAAAGAAAGGAATATATATATATA
>NC_069007.1:11246226-11247579 GCF_001194135.2 Octopus bimaculoides
ATATATATATATATATATATATATATATATATATATATATATATATATATATACATATATATACATATATATATATTTACATATCATGTGATCATGTGATTGACCATACTATTAGATGTTGTTATACATCACTGGTTACAATGCGCTTTGCCTTGTTTTAGCTCTCAAATGATGCAATCTTGGGTGCAACACCCTAACGACTACACATAAATATTCATGTGCAAATATATTATTCATTTATATACATAGGCGCAGGAGTGGCTGTGTGGTAAGTAGCTTGCTTACCAACCACATGGTTCCGGGTTCAGTCCCACTGCGTGGCACCTTGGGCAAGTGTCTTCTACTATAGCCTCGGGCCAACCAAAGCCTTGTGAGTGGATTTGGTGGACGGAAACTGAAAGAAGCCTGTCGTATATATGTATGTGTGTGTGTGTATGTGTGTCTGTGTTTGTCCCTCCAACATCGCTTGACAACTGGTGTTGGTGTGTTTACATTCCCATAACTTAGTGGTTCGGCAAAAGAGGCCGATAGAATAAGTCCTGGGATCAATTACTTCGACTAATGGCGATGCTCCAGCATGGCCACTGTCAAAATGACTGAAACAAGTAAAAGAATATATTTAATTAAACATACGCATATATGCACAAACATGCTCACATAAATATGTTTTTGTATGCAAGTATGTGTGTGTGTGTGTGTGTGTGTGTGTGCACGTGCATGCATGTGTGTTGGAGACTCTGTTTTATATTCAGTTACTTTCTGCCAATAATAATTAAAATTCAACTGTAGAATAATATTTAATCTATTTATTTTGTAGTAACGAAGGCAATCAAAATCATTAATTTGCAGTCACATATGTTTGTATTTCAATGTAAATCTCTTCATCTTCAGCAGAGTGTTCAATTTCAAATTAATTAGGTTAGTAAATAATTTCAATCTAAGAAAGGTAACAAGAAGGAGAATAGTTATAAGAGTTACAGCAGTAACACTTTTCCATATTGGAAATGTAACGATTAAGGAGAATGGTAATGCATGTTCTTACAGTCTTTTAGTTCCTCTCTTTTTTTAAAAAAATTTAAAGATATTTCTGTTTATATTTGAATTTCAGAAGGAAGAAGGAATTCTATCAAAGCCCACGGCGCACAAAACAAATGAATCTCTTCAACATCTTCATCATCTTTCTCCCTCTGTCGTGTGCATGTGTATTAAAGACTGCATACATTCACTAACTTTCTCTTTATCATTACTATTCTAATCTGAAAAACTGTTTCCATCTGGATTCTTTTAATTAATCTCTCTCTCTCTCTCTCTCTCTCTCTCTCTCTCTCTCTCTCTCTCTCTCTCTCTCTCTCT
>NC_069007.1:11247616-11249327 GCF_001194135.2 Octopus bimaculoides
CTCTCTCTCTCTCTCTCTCTCTCTCTCTCTCTCTCTCTCCCTCTCTATCTCTCTCTCTCTCATTTTTGGCTGTGGGAAATGGTATCTATTTATATGGCATCTCATTAAACCCTTTAAACTGGCTATATCTGGCCTCAAATATTCTACTTGTCCTATGTTCAAACCAGTTGGATCTAGACTCTCACATCTATTCTGTTATGTCATTCTAAAAATAAACACTCATATCATTGAAATCTTGAAGCTATGAGAGAATGCATGATCAATTCAAAGTAACTTGTATAAATGACCATCACTTTTGGCTGAATAATCTGAATATTAAGGGTTTATATCCCCCAATCTAGCAATCCTGTCTTGATGAAATTCAAGTAACATCAAACTAGACATAGGAGATTTGGACTGTGATGAATCGTCCAATCTATGCTAGCAAGGAATGTGAACATAAATTGACAACAACGATGTTTACAATGATGATGACAACAATGACAATGATATATAGGTGATGAAACCCTCTCTGGTGCTGATGCCCTGAGTAGATGCATCCAGTACACTCCATTGAGTGGTTGGTCTTAGGAAGAACATCCAGCTGTAAAAACTAGACCAAAATTGAAATGTATGAGAGAGATGTGGTTGCATGACCAGTCTAAGATGACTGTCACTTTGAATAAGAACTGATTTGGACCATAATGACCTGTCCCTTCCATGCCATCATTGAAAATGGATGTAAAATAACGGTGATGATATCTAACAATATTGTGTCAAGGTAATAAAACATCAACAGGTTGTACAATGTTGTTTTGGATAAAGATGGAGTAAGAAGTAGCTATACCTGAATGTAAACCTATGTTGAGACTTGTGTAAGGTGTTAATGGCTGGAAAGTGAAATATTGCAATAACAAAATAACACGCTGTCCTAATAGGTCTGTCTCAACAAAGAAATTGTCTTGTGTGATGAACTAATGGTGCTTTAGATAATATATATATAGAGTGGGTATATCAAAATGAGGGCCTAAAATATGAAAGACCTGAGGAATTGTGTAAGGCATGTTAATGGCAGTATACAGGGCTTTGATTAGAGACAGTATGTTGTTTTTTTATAGCTAGGTCCCCTTTTCCCTTGCTGGCTGGGTTTCAGTTAAGAAGGTTTTGGAGCAGTGATTTGTGATTAGAAGGAAACAGAAAATGCTTCATCATGGAATATGGCAGACACATGTCAGGAAAAGGCCAACAACTGAGAGTTAACGAATTATCAGTGAGTAATCAGCACATGATTGGGAGAATAGCTACTATCAGTTTGGTGGCTGACTGGGTAACAGAGGAAGAAAATATGCTGTAATGTGGACCTGAAGTAGCTGGACATACACTTTGTGTATATATGAAACAAAATAGTTTCACAAGTAAGGCTGCATTTAAAGATGTGTTTTATTCTAAACTTTGATACTTATGAGAACATAATACACAACCATATACTATAAAAGAGAAACGGATCTCCATCTGTCCATAACAACGTCTGTGTCAAGAGAGGGAGGATGAGGAGGAGAAAATTTTGTTATTGAGAGAGAGAGAGAGAGAGAGAGAGAGAGAGAAAATGTGTGAAAAATAGATAAATAGGTATTGTTTTCACCCTAGTAACTAATAGCTTTGATTAAAAACATGGCAGTTTTAAATGCAAGTCTGTTGACAGAATGCCACACAAAATTTAAAAAAGGACTAT
>NC_069007.1:11250907-11254134 GCF_001194135.2 Octopus bimaculoides
GTATGTTGTTGTCACAGGTCATGTATGTGTGGTTGTGTGTGTTTTTACGTATCTATGTTATGAAAAATAGGTAAAGAATACTGAGATGAAAGTTTAATCTATGACATTGTATGTATCACTTTCTCTCTCTCTCCCTCTCCCTCTTTTACTCTTACTCTCTATATTTTTATGTTGAGCGCGTGTGTAAGAATGGCGTTCCAGGTAGAAGGGATGAAATATAAAAGTTGCTAGAAACAACAGCCAAATCTCCCTTAAATCACACAAAGTAAACGGAATTTTAAAAATCTAATTACTGCACTGGAAAGGTCACATCGAGAAAATTCCATTGATGTAAAAAATTTTACGAAAAAGTGGAAAATGTCGATTTATATAAATTTTTAAAAAGGCTTCACACAGACACACAACTTCAGCTTTATATATTAAGATATACACACACACACACACACACACACACACAACATGGTGCAAAAGCAGGCATACGGTTGTGAAAAAAAGAAAATACGTACAATACTCATTTGTTTTTATTAAAATGATTAAAAGTTACAATGAAAGTATTATTGTTATGATGAATGTATTATTATGATTAATGACACAGAAAATATCAAAAATGAGGCCAACTAATTTAATGTGCTAAGAATTTTAATGAATTGTATTGTAACATTGATATGTTACTTACTGTATATCTACTTTTGCACCCCACTGCATATAATACTTATAAGATATATTTTTTGGCTGTTTGTGTGTGTGTTTCGTTTTTGTGTCGTTCACTATATAGACAATGCAACAAAGAGTTTAAAAAAAAGACTTTCACTTAGAACAATTTATGAAGATACATGCATGATTAACAAATATTTTTACCAGCAGTGAATATTTTTACAGGTAATAATTTACTCATATATTAAATGCTGATAGGGACACCATATTTCATTATGCAACTGTGATATATATATATATATATATATATATATATATATATATATACATACACATACACACACACACACACACACACACATATATATGCATACACACACACAAGCACTCACACACATACACAAATGAGTTAGGAGAAATAGTTCAAGTGACCTATGGCATGAATTTAGATAAGAAAAATTCTTGATTTATTGAGTGTCTTCATCTCAGGAGAAGGTACCCTGTTTTCCAGCACACAAGTTAGCTTGGTATATTGTATAAACATTCATACATTTCCACCATCTTTCCAAATCCTACTACATTTCACATGGAAGTTTTGGTCCTCCAAAGGGATTTTGGTGTATAAGTTGATCTTTCTTAATATTGAAAATGAATGTCCAGTGGCAACAGTGACTGTCTTTGAATGAGAAGGGAAGATAAACTCTAGAATCAAGAAACATTCAAAACTGACATGTCTTTCAGGAGTCTAGAGGATATGTGTTTCTGCTTCAGTAGATGGTGTGTATGTGTATGTATGTATATATGTGTATGCATGTGGATATATGGAACATAATGAAGAAATCAGTCTTCATAGCAATATCTATATTTCTCAGACAGATTAAACTTCCTCTTCTATTTGAAATAGCATCTATTTTTGTTGTGGAAGGATTTCAACCACCTCCCAAGTGACTAAAAGGTGGACTGACTCATTGTTATAATACAAAGAACTGTGAGTGATTGGCAGTTCGTGTAGGTAGCAGTTCACTGCAAGCCTTTCATTTAGAGCATCGAGTTTCATGTAATATTAACAGTAGTGCATCGTGTAAATACTTTCTTCGTTTATTATATATCCAATACAAGGATATAAAAAATTTGATAATAGATTTTTCTTATAAAAACCACCATATGATAAGCACATTATCTTAATTCGGAGAATATTGCAAAGAGATGGAATTCAAAACCCATCAATCCTAAATTATAGATTTGCTCACACTGACATTACTTCTGTTTAAGATATGTGTTTACTTCACGAGATATCGGCCTAAAAAATAAAATCATAACTTCATCTTCCTTTCCTTCATAACTATATTTACATTAAGCTGTATAGAAAGTTAATTATCTGTACATATTTTTATAGACGTGTGCACATTTATCTCGAAACAGAAACTTAAATATGTTACAATGAAGTGTTTATACATTGGTTTTAATATGAAAACAAATCCATTAGAAAAATAAACAATCATTCTCTCATGATTTGATGAGAATTTTAACCCACTTAAGAAACCAGGTTGCTCCAGAAGAATACAAACTCTCAATATTGTTGTCTTTTAATTCTATTAGATTTGTAGGAGCAGCATGGTCAAGTGGTTGAGATCTTTACCTTGCAGGCATGGGGTCAGAGTTTGATCCTATCACAGAGCATCATGGGCAATTGTCTTATTTCTATAGCCTCAGGTCAATCTATATCTTGTGAGTGGAACTGGGTTGATGGAAACTGTATAGAATCCCTTGAGGGAGATTGTATCTATAACTCAGTACAGCCTTGTCATACTGTGTCATGATGAGTTTACACACACACACACACACACACATATATAGATATAGATATACACACATTCACATCATTTAACGTCCGTTTTCCATGCTGGCATGGTTTGGACGGGTTGACTGAAAACTGATTAGCTGAGGAGCTGCATCAGGTTCTAAGCTGATTTGACATGGTTTCTACAGCTGGATGCCCTTCCTAATACCAACCACTCTGAGAGTGTAGTGGAGGCTTTCTATGTGCCACCGGCATGGATGCCAATTATGAAACACCAGCATCGGCCATGACTATGATCTCACTTGACTCAACATGTCTTCTCAAGCATAGTGTATTGCCAAAGGACTCTGTCACTTGTCACTGCCTCCAAAGTTCAAAGGGTGCTTCTTACGTGCCACCCACATGGGTGCCAGGTACGCAACACTGGCATCAGCTATGACTATGATTTCACTTGGCTTGATGGGGCTTCTCAAGTACAGCATATCACCTAATGTTTAAAGGGTGCTTTTTATGTGCCACACGACACTGACATCAGCCGCAACTGCAGCTTCATGTATATTTATTTGAATTTTGTTGTAAAATTCCTCATTTGAAATCAGGAGTGGCTGTGTGGTAAGTAGTTTGTTTACCAACCACATGCTTCTGGGTTCAGTCCCACTGCATGGCACCTTGGGCAAGAGTCTTCTACTATAGCCTCAGACTGACCAAAACCTTGTGAGTGGATTTGGTAGACAGAAACTGAAAGAAGCCCATTGTATATATATATATATAT
>NC_069007.1:11254189-11259246 GCF_001194135.2 Octopus bimaculoides
TATATATAAATATGTGTGTGTGTATATGTTTGTGTGTCTCTGTTTGTCCTCTTCCCCCCATATCACTTGACAACTGATGCTGGTGCATTTACATCCCCATAACTTAGTGGTTCAACAAAAGAGACTGATAGACTAAGTACTAGGCCTACAAAAAATAAGTCCTAGGGTCGATTTGCTCGACTAAAGGGTAGTGCTCCAGCATGGCCACAGTCAGATGACTGCAACAAGTAAAAGAATGAAAGAATATCTTCAAAATGTTACTGATTTCAGATACCATGGAAGGTAGAACATAATTTAATCTTTAGTAGTTTCACATTTAAATTTATTCATAAAATCTCCAGGTGTTATTGTTTTATAAATTGAGCTGTTGATATATTAAACTCATTCAAAGACCAACCTTTGGTAGAATTGACCTTTTCTGTACATGAAAAATTTTGGACGGTAAATTTAATGCTTAGATGTTCAGTGGAATGTTTACCATTTGTATGGTACTTTTCTGTCCCTTTCTCATAAAGAGCCTAATTTCAGTACCTGAGCAAAGTGAGGTACCTCAGCTAGCTCTTTACAAAGTTAGTTTTATGGTGAGCTATCCAACATATTTGTTAGTCGATATATACTGTTTGTATATTTCGTGTGAGATGTACATGTGTGTATAATTGGTTTCCACATACCGACTTTTATTGACAAAGCATTGATCAACTTGCGGTTATAAGCACTGATAATTATCGTAACTTCTTATACCACATATGTACTTGTGTGCATGCGTGTGTGTGTGTGTTTTTGTGTGTACATATGTGTCTGTAGGAGTTAGAAAGAGAAAAATAAATTATTGACAATCTACAAAGAATAAAAACAAAATGTAAAAAAGACATGAAACACTCCCTTGAAGATAAAATATCACAAATAAAACAAAAAGCAACAAATAATAAAACATACATATAATTGCTTTGGTGCATAAATGTCTCAAGTGGGAATTGAACACACAGACTGCCTCATTGTAACCTCATCAGAGAACATTGTCAATATGCTATCAGCCATCCACTGATTTCTATATTTTTCCTCAGTAGTTTACAAAAGATTCACAGATGTTGTTTTTCACTTGTAGGCGTCTTACTTATTGCAGCCTTTTGTATGGTATTGTATGACATTAATTGTATTGCTGTGTATGTTGCACAGTGTTGTATATGCTAGACTGTATGCTCAAAAATTTTGCTTCACAACTGTGTGTTTTCAAGTTTGATTCAACACTGTGCTACATTCTGTAAATATTTTCTTAGTAATAAATTTAGAGGAAGGGAAAACCTAGGTTATTCCACTTGTGAGTCCAATTCCCTTATGAATTATAAATACACTTTGGCTAGAGACACTGAGGTTTTGAGACCCTGCCAATTTTATAAGAAAACCCCAATATTGTGTTCCTGTCATATCTTTGTGTTAAACAATGCCTCAAGAGCAAAATTTGGTAACTAGAAGCTGTACAGAAGTTGTATATATATATATATATGTATGTATTGTCACCATATGTCTCCAGTTGCCATCACATAGACAGTGGTAATACAGGGTGGTATCAAATAGCTCCTGGACTAGTTCTGTAGCATGCCAACAGGTGGCAGCACATTGTTGCATATGATGTGAGAGCTAGCAGTGACCTTCATGAGGCAGTGTGTTGAGTGATATCACTGTGTTTACTTTGAAAGTTGTGAAATTTGTGTTTTTGTGATCATTTGTATGCTGTAGTCTGTGATTTTGTCATGGACAGGAAGTTGGAACAAAGAGCCAACGTGAAATTTTGTGTTAAACTAGGGAAGTCTGCTACAGAGACATTGAGCATGCTTCAGTAAGGTTATGGTGATGAGGCAATAAGTTGTACACAATATTTTGAGTGGCATGGGCCCTTCAAAAGCAGAAAAATGTTCCTGGAAGATGATGAGCAACCTGGAAGAATGTGGAGTAAATTCATCAGCATGTGCATGAGGATTGTCAGAGGACAATCAACGACATTGCTGATGTTGTTGGTCTGTTGAATGGGACCATGCAGGCAATCCTAAAGTCTTAACTGAAAATGCAGTGTGTCTCTGCCAAGTTTGTCTCCTGCCTGTTGACCACTGAGCAGAAAGGACATCATGTCAAAGTCTGTCAAGATCTCCATCAGAATGTTGCTGATGACCCATTCTTCATGTAGAAGATCATCACTGGTGATAAGAGTTGGGTCTACAGGTATGACCCTGAGATGAATCAGGAGTCATCACAATGGAAGGGCCCTTCATGTCCACAACCAAAAAGGGCATGACAAAGCTGCAGCTCATTCAGGAGCATGCTCATCGAATTTTTTGACATCAGCAGTAGTGTGCATCAAAAATTCATCCCCCAGAGCCAGTCCGTCAATTGAGAATTCTACTGCAACATTTTGAAGTGTTTGAGGAAGGACATTTGGTGAATGCGATTAGATCTGTGGAGCACAAAGAATTGGATTCTTCATGACAACAATGCACCCTGTCACTGTACTCTCCTCATTAGCCAAAAACAACATACTATCACTTCTATACTCACCCAATTCACCAGATTTAGCACCCACAGACTTCTGTCTTTTCCCTAAGATGAAAATGCAGCTCAAAGGTCACTGTTTCAACACCACTGTTAAGTTCAAGAGTGAATCGCAGAAGATCCTCGACTTGTTTACAGAAAATAAAATCCAGGCCAGATTCCAAAAGTGGTAGGAATGATGGAATCAGTGTATTGCTGTGCAAGGTGGCTATTTCAAAGCTGATGTTAAAACTTAGGTAAATAAGTTATTTTTTACTAAACGTAACTAGTCTGGGAACTTTTTGGTACCACCTTGTCTTTGTTTATGTCCAACAAATTTCTAGTTTTGAGATGTGAAGACCAGAGAAATATAGTATGTTTCTTGGAGGAGAAGAAAGCTCAAAAAATTGTTCAGTTTCAGGAAGGGCATCAAGCTGCAGAATTCTGACTCAAAAAGTCTCGTCCAATCAATGACAGCCTGAAAAATAATAAACAAATGTAAAAAAGATGATGAGGATTATGTCCAGTAGTCTCTATTATTTTACAGTATTCTTCATTGGTGAATGCAGAACTGCATTGTCTCTATCTCATGTGTTCTTTTCTACAAAGACAGTTACGTTAATTTGAAGGTGATTTGGCTGCTACTTTTAGCAGGCTGACTGAAGAAGTCAGAGCTACTGGTGAATATTGTATCAACAAATTTTTTATTATGAGATGTATTGAACAAGCTTTATTACAATATTACAATATTACAAGCTACAAACAATTGTTTCAATACATCATTATTAGCTGTTAATTGCTGAATGTTACAAATTATACACAATATTGTATTAATGTGATTCAACAATAGCTGCATACATGCTCATCTTCAGATGATCAGTGTCAAAGTATTGTGCTTAATTTATGTAACATTCATAATTTATGTAAAATTTAGCAATTAACAGTTGATAATGATGCATTAAAATAATTGTAGTGATTTGTAATAAAGCCTGTTCGATCCATCTTCTCGTATTAAAATTTTGTTTGTTTATACTCTACAGATATAACTGTGGATTTTCACTTGTATATCCGGTAACAGGAGAAGCTCTACTGTATGATAACATTTGGGAGCTGATACCCAGAGAGGAGCTTTGGAAAACACACTCTAAGTTTATCACCCAGATTACATCAGTACACACACACACACACACACACACACACATACATATAAATTCAAGTGAGAGAAAACAAATTTCAAAGGGCAGTGTTCATCTTCACTCAATATATTTCAAAGCATTGGAATACTTCACAGCATACACAGGTGTACTCATGTATACATGATATAATGTAAAAATATATAAATGTACTTGCAAGGTTATATGTCCGTATTAAAATCAATGAAGATATTAACATATGCATGTGTTGAATGTAGAGCGGTAATCCAAATAGATGAAATGGTGGTATAAAATGATTTTAAGAAGTATCTTCAGCAGGTATTAAGTCTGACAGCCGTTTCGAGAAAACATAGGTTGGTATGGGCGAGTTAATTCCAGCCGTAACAATCATCTACATTTCTCACATCAGAGTTAATCTAAGAGGATTTATAAAAGAGTTATTCCAATCTTAAAGTTTTAAGCAGCATGAGAAATTTCAGAATTTTTAAAAATTGAATGCTGTGTTAGAACATCCTTTTCAGGCGGATGATTTTAATATGGACATACAACCTCACAAGTACATTTATGTATTTATAAATTTTTATATATCTTGTGTATATGAATGCACCGATGTATGCTGTGAAGTATTCCAATGCTTTGAAATATATTGAGTGAATATGAACACTGACCTTTGAAATTTGTTCTCTCTTTCTTGGTTTTATATTCCTGATGCTCTGTTAGAGTTCTAATTAGTTGTGCTGTATAAGGGGATAATTAGCCCATTTATTTCTTCATTATATATTTACTAGCAGCTAAGCTCAGTTTCACCCAGTCTGTCTGGATGATGTGGCTGTGATCGTCTTCAGTTAGGCATAATCTATAACAGCGTTTCTCAACCTTATCATTTCGGGTACCGTTTCAATTGGACCCTCCAGTTGTTTGAAAATTTCCTTACTCCCCCCAAGTTGTCAGAAAACAGCTTCAGGAGTTGTGAAGAATGAATTTGTGCGTAGTCTGTTTCTGAGAGCTATTCTATTGGACCTCTGTCTAATCATTAAAACATTGATTTAATTATGAACATAGAAAGAAATCATATATTAATCCCTATTTTTGTAAGCAGTTGTATCCATAAAAAATTTTATTTGCATAGAGCAGAAATTGAAAGATGTATGAAATGGACGTGTGTGTGTGTGTGTGTGCATGCGTGTGTGCTTGTGAGTGTGTATGTGAGAGAGAAAGAGGGTGAGAAAGAGAGATAGAGTGAGTGAGTGAAGGTGTGTGTCATGATGATTGCCGTTTTTTAAGGTACACACACATACATAGAAAATGTGAGGTCATTGTATAAAATTTTTACGATAGTTGATTTATGAAAAAGATTATGTTAAATTTTTGAAATGCAAA
>NC_069007.1:11259256-11260057 GCF_001194135.2 Octopus bimaculoides
CGATAGTTGATTTATGAAAAAGATTATGTTAAATTTTTGAAATGCAAATACGTGAATGAAAATTAAGTTCAGACCTCTACATGGTTGCTAGACCTGGTAGAAAAAGCAGCCAAATCTCCCTCAAAACACCCCACTGTCTTAATCTGATAATTCTGCCTATTATGTAGTTTGAATGAGAAACTGTAACTAAAGATTAAGATTATTAACCCCACAAAGAGGTGAAAGAAGAGAGACAGCATAGCAAAAGTTTTGGCTGACTGTCATCCTGTACTCCCCTTGTTGCTAGCGAAATGGTATATGCCGGCTGTGTGAGCAACTGGTTGTTTTAATGGTAGAACAAACGGGAATTCCATTAGTAAAAGTTTTCATTGATTTTCTCGGTAACTATGGGGTCTAGGAAAAAAATAGAAACTGCTGCACAATGTATGCACCCGTCTCCACCTGTGTGCCATTTTTCACACGAATTCACCCAGCCATTTGGCTGTGAACCTCAAGACAAAAAAAATACAATGATTGCCCATGTCCAATTTATCTATATATATAAAAATGAGAATGTGTGTCTGTCTGTCTGTCTGTCTGTGTGAATCCCTAAAACTCGAGAACTACGCAACCAATTTCATTCAAATTTTACACATGCCTTACTTAGGGTTCCAGTTGTGTTTTAGTCAAAAAAAAATTACTAACTTCTTGCAGAGTTCGAGCACACGGCAACATAATATCTCCTCCACTATTTAAGTATTACGTGTCAAAAGTGAAACAAAAACACTCATGTCAAATACTTTCACTTTAAAAATGAAACTA
>NC_069007.1:11261184-11261456 GCF_001194135.2 Octopus bimaculoides
TATATATATATCATCATCATCATCATTGTTTAATGTCCACTTTCCATGCTAGCATGGGTTGAACAGTTTGACTGAAGACTGGCAAGCCAGGAGGCTGCACCAGGCTCCAATCTGATCTGGTAAAATTTCTACAGCTGGATGCTCTTCCTAATGCCAACCACTCCGAGAGGTTGGTAGGTGCTTATTACATGCCACCAGTATGATGTCAGGCAGCACTGCCATCAATATATATATATATATTTTTATATATATATATATATATATATATATAT
>NC_069007.1:11261466-11263056 GCF_001194135.2 Octopus bimaculoides
ATATATACATACATACATACAGAGAGAGAGAGAGAGAGGCAGAGAAACAGACAGAGAGAAAGAGAGAGAGTATGATATTTTATATTTTTGTACAGATATACCCTTGCATACTATATACATGTAAAGTCATGCACAGTTATATTTGTGTGTGGAGAGAGAAAGATGGAGGGAGTTTGAAAGCTACATAATCATTCATGAAACATGTGAAGACATACTGATAGCCTGACCTCCACATACACATGTTAGGTACACAAACACAAACACTCTTATGCACACACATACACACCCGCTCACACGCGCATGTACACACGAGCGCAATTACTCTGAATACGAACTTTCCTGGCACGTGACAATTCAGCTAACCTATGACACCAGGGAAAATATCCGATGTAAATGTAAAACTGATGATGACGTTAATAATCGTCATCACAACGATGATGATGAATAGCTATTTTATTTTGTTGACAAAGCTATTAGATTACAAATATCTAATTTACAATAGAGATATTGTGATACAAATGGCATACAGTTTTGTTGTGTACATACAATATAATTGATCAGAAAATAAGAATAACCAAGCTCAAACACCCAATGCAATCATGCTGTCACGTAGATATACTGTAGTCATCAGACTGGTGCACTAAATAAAACTCATTAGTTACCTATCTTCTAGTTTTAGTCTGATGAGGTCAATATCATTTACTTAAATTCAGAAATTGATAAAATAAAGTGTGATTAATTGAATCCAGCATGGCTGTATAATTGAGAGGTTCACTTCACCACCATTTGGTTCCAGATTTTATCTCATTTTGTGGCACCACAGACAAATGGCTTTTATTCATTCTACGACTTCGAGTCAGCAATATCATGTCTGTATATCAAAACTGTGTGAAAGCTTGTATATATATCATTATTATCATTATCATTATTCATCATCATCATCATCATCATCACCGTTTAACGTCCGCTTTCCATGCTAGCATGGGTTGGACGATTTGACTGAGGACTGGTGAAACCGGATGGCAACACCAGGCTCCAATCTGATTTGGCAGAGTTTCTACAGCTGGATGCCCTTCCTAACGCCAACCACTCAGAGAGTGTAGTGGGTGCTTTTACGTGTCACCCGCATGAAGGCCAGTCAGGCAGTACTGGCAATGGCCACGCTCAAACTGGTGTATCCCACGTGTTACCCGCACAAGAGCCAGCCCAGGGGCACTGGCAACGATCTCGCTCGAAAATCTCACGAAGGCCAGTATTATTATTATTATTAAGTGAGAGAGCAGTGCATGCCATCAAAGTGACACTGGGGTAAAATATACAAAGCCCAGTATACCCATCATGACTACCCATCTGATAAGGGTACACCAGGCACATGCATCACAACCATATGTGCACGACATAGTGATCCCATATTAAGACAAACAGCGCATGACCTCGCAGGTGGGGCCCAGTTAGAATTTTCTTCAGATCGAGTAGCTCATCCCGCTCAAAAGGTCCCTGAATAAGGTTTCTTTAAGGATGTTGAGCAAAACACCCACGCTTTCAAAGGTGAATTATTCAAACCCCAAAGAATTCCTCTCAACATATGGC
>NC_069007.1:11263066-11268331 GCF_001194135.2 Octopus bimaculoides
TGGTGGTGGTGGTGGCGACTGTGGTGGTGGTGGTGGTAGTGATTATAGTGATGGTGGTAGTGAAGGTAGTGATGTGTAGTGGTGGGGCGGGAGATAGTAGATGTATGTAAAGTTGTTGTTGTCGTTGGTGTTATTCTTGTTGCTGTTGTCGTTGTGGTTGCTATTATTATTATTGTTGTTGTTGTTGTTGTTTAACTCCGGGTCAGCCGTGATGCAGTAAACGTCTGATGAAACGCTAGTGGCATAGTCCGAGTTTGTGCCGCTCGGAGTGGCCCTTGTGTTTGCCGCCAAACGCACCCCCCTCTCTCGCTCAATACAGGTTCTTGATGTCCGTGTCTTGGACGAGGACCATGAAGTCATCATTAAGGATGACTGATGACTTGTGCGATTACTTCGTTGATAGAAAGTAAAGAAGAGCCCACCCCCACTCAAAAGGTCCCTGGATAAGGTTTGTTTTAAGGATGATGAACGAAACACCCATGTTTCCTGAGGTGAATTATTCCAAGCCCCAAAGAGTTCCTCTCAACACATGGCTATGATGCTCCCCCACTACTTCTGCTCATGATCAGAGATGCACATATTATCAACCACTTAGAGACATGCTCAACTGGTTAAGGTCAAACAACTGACAATCAAATCTGCTCAATACGAGCAGAATATTTTCTGTAACCCATCTTTTATACCAAGACAAAACAATGTACATGATAACACTTCCAATCAATTAAGATCAGAAGCCATGAGAGCCACTGCCTGGTACTTATTATTATTAAGGTGGTGAGCTGGTAGAATCGTTAGCATGTTGGGCGAAATGCTTGGCAGCATTTTGTCCATCTTTATATTCTGAGTTCAAATTCCACTGAGATCAACTTTGCCTTTCATCCTTTCAAGGTCAATAAATTAAGTACCAGTGAAACACTGGGGTCAATATAATCAACTTAACCCCTCCCCCCAAATTTCAGGCCTTGTGCCTTTAACAGAAAGGATCATTATATTCTACTTCTCAGAGCTCTTCATTTTACTTGATCTGTTATAGTTACTATTATTTCTAAGGTGGCAGGCACCCTGGTAGAACCATTAAGCATTTAGGACTAAATGCTTAGCAACACTTCTGTCTTAATGCTATTAGTTCAAATTGTGCTGAGGTCAACTTCGCCTTTCATCCTTTCAGGGTCGATAAATTAAGTACCATTGAAACACTGGAGTCGGTGTAAACGACTAGCCCCTCCCCACCAAAAATTTCAGGTTTTGTGACTATCATAGAGAGGATTATTATTATTATTATTTATATTAAGGCAGTGAGCTAGCAGAATCGTTAGCGCGTTGGATGAAATGTTTAGTGGCATTTCATTCATCTTCATGTTTTGAGTTCAAATTTCGCTGAGGTTGACTTTGCTTTTCATCCTTTATGGGTCGATAAATTAAGTACCAGTTGCATACTGGGGTCAGTCTAATTGACTGGCCTCCTTTCTCAAAATTTCAGGCCTTATGCCTATAGTAGAAAGGATTGTTGTTGTTGTCATCATCATTTCGAATACTGGGGATGCATTATGGTGTCAGCTGTTCCCTACTAGCAAAATAAGGTGACACTTTTTAGTTTTAAAGACCCCCTCTGGTGTATTTCAGCTGTTCCAAGCAGTGTTGTTTTCTGCAAATGGTCCACCCATTTTGCAATCCTTTTTTCGTTCAATGTATTTCTCAAGATCTTTACATGCTGTTTCTAAGGCTCTGACAATTATTGGTAATACTACCCCGTTTTCCAATGACCATAGCTACTTAACCTCTCAAGCTAGCCTGTCATATCTATCAACATTTTTCGTCTTTGTTGCTCGTTTTGTTGGCAGTTGGACATGTTATATTTATGATACAGAGCTTTTTGCACTCTTTCACAGTCATCACTATATTCTCATTTCCTATTCTCTATCTCACATTCACACTGAATTGTAAAGTCCCACAGGATCTTGGCATTCTCAATTTCAAATAGTGCCTTCAGGTTGATGTTTGTACCACTTTTCTGCTCTGTAAAGTCCATACTTTTGTAGAGTGTCCAGCAAACTACTTATGTTACCTGGTCATATCACTTCTTATGGTCTTTCTGAGCTAGTGGTGTACACTGACTGGTGGTATGCCATAACATTTTAAGGTGGTGAGTGGTAGAATCGCAGAATCATTAGCACACTGGACAAAATGCTTAGTGGCATTTTCTTTGATTTTACAATCTGAGTTCAAATTCCACCAAGATCAACTTTGCCTTTCATCCTTTTAAGGTTGATGAAATAAATACTAGTTTGGCAATGAAGTCGATGCAATTGACTTCTCCTTCCCATCAAAAACTGCTGGCCCCATACCAAAATTTGACATTATTATTATTATTATTATTATTATTCAGTAGTCTGATTTTTGTGATATCTAAAGATGGATATTGATGTGTACGACTCCCCCTCCCCCCGAAAAAATGTAATTCTGGAGAATTGAAAAGGCAGATTTTACCTTATCTTGTCTTACTCATTTTGTCCCAGCTAAATTTGTCTTTTATATGCTGAAAGAGAACGGTGATGATTTTCTGAAATATCTTTCTGAATATGTTATAGCATTTTTACTACATTTAGAGAAGGTCATTTGCTTAGATGATGTAGTTTTTATTACATAGTTGAACATTTTGGGAAAATATATTTATTCTCAAAGTCAGAAGTCAAAATGCAGTAAACATTTTACATTGTACTCCCACACTACTGTCTTTTATCACTGTAATCTTCAATTTAGCACAGGTCTGACCTTTTTACTTCTGACAATAACAGTTCTGAGGCATTTTTTATGTGCCATACCATGTTGTTTCTTCTGCTCTAATGCTGTGTTTGCACCCAATCAGATTCCTTCCACCTTTTTTTTTTAGTACATATAGTCTGTCTTTGTTAACCCCATGTCTAAATTCTTCTACTGTCTTCATGGTTACCACTGCTTCATATGTAAGCAGTGAGAACGGCGTTAAGTTGATAGCTTCAATCTTATTCCGTCCAATCAATTCCTACTTGAGGACAAGTCTCAATCTGTGTAAGTATTCCATCTTAAATTTTTCTGCCATTTCCTACTCCATTACTTCTAACCATTTCCAATATCCCTGAGTAATTATTACCCACCTCTTCTACATGCTTCAAAAACTCCTCCAACAACAACAACAACAACAACAACAACAACAACAACAACAACAACAACAATAATAATAATAAATAATAGTAGTAGTAAATGCTCTGGTGTAATACCAGATACTGGCTCTCATAGCTTCTGATCTAAACTGGTTGGAATTGTTATCATGTACATGTTTTGTATTGCTATAAAAGATGGGCTACAGCAGATATTCTGCTCATTACCACAAATTTGTTTGTCACTTGCTTGACCTTAACCAGTTGAGCATGTCCCTTAGTGGCTGAAAATATGTGCATCTCTGATCATGAGCAGATATAGTGGGGGAGCATCATAGCCATGTGTTGAGAAGAATTGTTTCGCCCCTGGAAACATGGGTGTTTCGTTCAATGTCTTTAAACAACCCTTATTCAGTGACCTTCTCAGTGGGATGGGCTACTTGACCTTAAGAAAAGTCTAACTGCACCCCACCTGCAAGGTCATATGCTGTTTATCTTGATATGAGATCAGCATGTCGTGCACTTATAGTTGTGATGCATGTGCCTGGTGTACCCTTATCAGACGAGTTGTCATGATGGATCTACTGGGCTTCGTATATTTTATCCCAGTGTCACTTTGATGGCATGCACTGATCTCCTATGCAATAATAATAATTATAATGATAATGATATATTTATTATTATTATCATTGCTATTATTATTATTTTCATCATCTTCTTTCAATTCTGTTTCTATTTCTTACCAAGTGTCTTCCTGTCACCTAGGGCAGAGAAACGTACTGTATACATTGGTAGGCCATTAACATAAATACACCAGATTGTCCATTTACAAAGTCATGTGATAGAGAAAAAGGAGGAAGAAAGACAGAGAGAGAAAGGCAAAAAGTAGACAGAAAATAAAGGAGAAAAAGGGAAAGAAAATTCACAGCGACAATGTTTTTCACAATACATGTGACGTACCAGTTAAGACAATCTTTTGCATTTTTTGTATGGCTGGTAAGCCAGGGATCATTCTTGAATAATTTTCAGTTCCTTTTTTTGATCATTCCAATTGCTCCTACAGTCACTGGTATTGTAACTGTCTTGAGATGCCACATTTTTACAGTTTCGATTAGCAAATCTTTATATTTTCTGAGCTTATCAAATTCTTTTGCTGAAATGCTATGGTCACAACGTATGCTCATGTCAATCAATAAATAGACTCTATTGTTTTGATCTTTCACAACAATATCTGGTTTATTTGCTTTGATGGTCCATTCTGTACATACTGGGAAGTCCCAAAGAATAGTTACATTTTCTCCCTCAGTTACAGCCTCAGGGTGGTGCTTGTACCATTTGTCACCAGTTTTGATTTTATAATGCCAACACACTACCCAGTGTAGATATTGGCCAACTCTGTCATGTCTTGATTTGTACTCTACAGGTGCTAAAACCTTACACTCAGAGATTAGGCAGTCCATTGTTTCTATCTCATCATTGCAGTATCGGCACTTTGTGTCTACACCATTTTCCATCACATTAGCTTGATAGTTCTGGGTCAATAAACTCTGATCTTGGGCTGCCTATTATTATTATTATCATTATCATTATTACCAAGGTGGTGAGCTGGCAGAATCATTAGCACACTGGACGAAATGCTAAGCAGTATTTGCCTGTCACTAGATTCTGAGTTCAAATTCCGCTGAAGTCAACTTTGCCTTTCATCCTTTTGAGGTCCATAAATTAAGTACTAGTGAAACACTGGGGTTGACGTAATCGACTGGTCCCCTCCCCACAAATTTCAGGTCTCATAGATAAAGCAATTAAGAGTATGAAGACAGGGAAAGCCCCCGGCCCATCAGGAATCACTGCAGAGATGCTCAAAATATCTGGCAGTGTTGGCTACAGCCTAGTCACCCGTATTACGAACCAGGTGATACACGAAGGAGTCATACCCAATGACTGGTGTAGCAGCACCATAGTAAACTGCTACAAAGGTAAAGGTGACGCTTTAGACACTAATAATTACAGAGGCATCAAGCTGTTAGATCAGGTTATGAAAGTTACGGAGAGGGTCATAGCCCAACTAATTAGGGAGCAAATCAATTTAGATGAGATGCAGTTTGGGTTTGTGCCAGGTAAAAGCACC
>NC_069007.1:11270246-11281513 GCF_001194135.2 Octopus bimaculoides
TTCTTCTTCTTCTTCTTCTTCTTCTTCTTCTTCTTCTTCTTCTTCTTCTTCTTCTTCTTCTTCTTCTTCTTCTTCTTCTTCTTCTTCTTCTTATTATTATTATTATTATTATTATTATTATTATTATTATTATTTAAGATGTCACACAGTATCCAGTATCATGATGCTGTTGATTGAAGATATTGTGTCTACCAGGGTTGGGGTTGCAGTGTCTGTCAAGTCACAACAAGGACATTATTATTATTATTATTATTATTATTATTATTATTATTATTATTATTATTATTATTATTATTATTTATTATTATTATTAAGGTGGTGAGCAGGCAGAATTGTTAACATGTCAGACAAAATGCTTAGTGCAATTTCATCCATCTTTGTGTTCTGAGTTCAAATACTGCTGAGGCAACTTTGCCTTTCATCCTTTCCAGGTCAATAAAATAAATACCAGTTATACACTGGGGTCAATGAAATCTACTAACCCACCCCCTCCCACAACATTTCAGGCCTTGTGTCTTTAGTAGAAATGAGGCTGGTGGCTGATGGCTGTGGCGAAAGAGGTTGTTTGGTGGACAAGGCTCAAAGGCATGAGAACAGATACATTCCTCTTTGGTAGAGCTCTCATTGACTTCTTCAAGTTTCACTTGAAAAGGAAATTGACAGTGGAGAGGGAAGTGCTGTCCTCGAGTGAGTTAATTAAAGTGTAGACCTATGAGTTGGGGAGAAGGAATTGGAGAGAGCACTTGCTCTTGGTGTTCAGGGAAATCTCGGACAGTGAGGTTCTTCGATTATCCCTCGAGATCATCCTGTATCAGGAGGACTTCATCTCTATCACCCTGCCCCACCTTTTTTTTTACTTTATATATTTCCCTTCCTTTTCATTGTATACTGTGTATGCATACATTTTTCTTTTTTTGTTATTTAATTATTTTATCATTTCATTATATGTAAACACCCACACTCTATGTCTGTCTTTGTATTGTTCTGCCTCGTCCTTTGGCCTGGTGGCATTTCATCTGTGTCTATGTTCTGATTTCAAATTCCACCACTTTGCCTTTCATCCTTTCAGGGTCGATAAATTATGTACCAGTGAAACACTGGAGTGAATCTAATCGACTAGTCCCCTCCCCACAAATTTCAGGCCATGTGCTTTCAGGAAAAAGGATTATTATTATTATTATTATTATTATTATTATTATTATCTCTTCATCATAGGTTTTGTTAGAGCTCCTGGAGTCTTGCATGCGTTGTGGGCTTACTACCTGCAGCCTATGGTACCATGCTGTTTGTTCTTTTCAGCTATCTAATACTTTCCTGATTATTATTAATAATAATGATAATTATTAATATTATCATTATTATCATTATTGTTATTATTATTATTCTGGAAGACTCACGGATAGTTCTTAATTACCGGTTATTCTTTACTTGAAAACAGTCAATAACAAATCACCAACGGTTTCAAGTAGTGCCTTCTCCTGTGACTCAGAGACAATACTCTCCTTAGAATGCAAGCTATACCCAACAATGCTGTCTTCTGGATCACCTTAAGCCTGACAGCAGCTCCAATATTCTTAATGTTTTTCAAATTATTATCATTATTATGTCTATTGTCGTTATTTTCTGTGACCTTTTCTGGTGTTTGCCTGTACAATCTTTTTCTGTTGTTATTCCATAGTGTTGGTATAGCTTCCAGCGTATCTAGGTCCCAACTCTGTCGTGTCTGTGAATATATTCCTTCTTAGCCAGGACTTAGCCAGAGACAATATGATTTATTGTTTCTTGTCCATCTCCACATGTTCTTCAGTTACTTGTATTTCTTTTCATTATGTGTTTTTGGTGATTTCAGTTGTTTTACAGCTTTTGTTGTTTCTTCTTTTTCTTCATGACCAAGGCAGCGAGCAGGCAGAATCATTAGCAAACTAGGCAAAGTGCTTAGTGGCATTTCATCTTTGTCTACGTTCTGAGTTCAAATTCCACTGAGGTCGACTTTGCCTTTCAACCTTTTGGGTTCGATAAATTAAGTACCAGTGAAACACTGGGGATCGATGAAATCAACTTATCTCCTCCACCAAAATTGCTGCCCTTGTGGCAAAATTTGAAACCATTATTATTATTATTATTATTATTATTATTATTATTATTAGTCATAGTAAACTGAGTAGCCATGCAGTGTCTTCATCGTAAGCTGTTAAGCTTATTGGTTTCCATTAGGGCTAGTTTTTAGCTCTGATATTACAACATTCATTAGAGGAGAAAGAGAGAGAGTGGAGGAGAGAAAGAGAGAGCTTGATGGGGGAGATTAAGCTTTATGTGACCTTTTACCATTACAAGTCAAGATTAAGATGTTCCAGACTTGCATTCTTTGAATCTTCCTGCTTCTGGTACAGAATCTTCCAAAGATCCAGTACATTGCCTAAGGCATGTAACAGAAGGTGTGTTAATGTGAAATTAGGATTCTTATGTGTGTATCTCTGTAAATAGACGCATGAACGCAAGCATGCACACATACACACACACACACACACACACACACACACACACACACACACACACACACATGTAGACATACATATATACATTCTGTATAATTTACTTCTTTACAATATGATCTCAGGTATACTGGGAACCGATTTCTGTATTAATATCAGTGAGTGTATGCCTGTTTGTGTGCATGTATGTATGTGTTCGCGTGTATGTGTGTGTGTGTGCTTGTGTGTGTATCTATTATATGTAAACTGAATGCTAGCAGTGTCATGGTAGCCATTTAAAACACACACTTATATTTACTTTTTAATGATATCAAATGTTACCATATAACATAATAGTATTAAATATTCTCATAGATTACCCTCATTGATATTTCAAATGACCATTTAGAGGATGGAAACTATTGATGTTTAATATATAATATATTCACTAAATAACAGTGATGTGTGTGTGTGTTTATGTGTGTGTGTAATATTAACACTCGATAACAGGAGAATGGATATAAAGGTTATGTGTATAGATGTGTTAAATGACTTCAGTGACTCTTCCATGAGTTAATTGTTTTAGTTTCAAGCTGATTTTGCAGATCAGGTCACTTGATAAACAGTTACAACTCTAAAATACACACACATACATACATACATATAAACCACATCCACATTCACATACATACACACACGTGCGCGCATGTGCTACCTCAGCTGAATCAGTGAGCCGACACACTGAAGTTTTCCTGGGCGACCACTTTATCAAACAGTAAACTAGACTGGTCACTGTTTGATAAAGTGGTCATCCGGGCAGTCGGGGGGTGGGGGTGGGGGGAAGTTGAACTGCAGAGTAACAGCTGGCTGATTCAGCTGAAATATTTTATACATAACTATCCTGTGTGTGTGTGTGTGTGTGTGTGTGTGTGTGTGTTGAAACTAAAGCAGTTACACAAACAGAAATCTCACAGCCATTTAAAATACTCATCTATACCATTATAATGACTTTTATCTATTGATAGTATATATTATATAGTATTGAGAGAGTCTTTCATTCTGTGTAAGTTGAAGAAAATATCAGTGGCAGTAGTACATACTAACACACACACACACACACACTTGCATGCATATACACATACTGCACAGGCTGAAGTAATCTGTCATTGCCCATGCTGAAGACGCTGGGAATTAATGTGGAAGTCACAAAGTAATTCACTTAAATTTTCATGAAGTGTCTTGGTCAGTAATGCGTAGACTTTCAGACGAGGCATCCAGCCAACATTTTTTTCAGAAAATCTTTTTCGATTTCTCTGTTTTAAACATTGGAAATCGCAATTCCATAATGAAAAAATATGTATGGCTTAGTCCCCACTTCTTCATTTAACCCTAACCAGACTCTAAACTCACCATAAACCTATGTTCTGAATCCTTAATCCTAAACCCATTTTTTCTTGAATAATTATAATTTCCTTTATTTAAAATATAATTCCCCCAAAAAGAATCTAAACGTAAAAGAATTTCCCCCAGATTAAAAAATGAATAAGTTATGGCCAACCATGTATTCTGAAATAGAGAAAGGTCTGGAGCCCCCAGAAAATATTTTAAATTGGAATTTTCAATTTTTTTTCTTTCTCAGAATTGTAATTCCTCATGTCTTGCTTAAGACACAGTGATCTGAAGATATTTTCTACAATAAATAAATAAATAGATTAATAGATAAGCCAAAGATGACGATACTCTGTTCAAAACATTGACAAACAATGTTAGTGTGTTAGATGTACTGACTTTTTACAATTGCCCAAAATGTGGAGCATCCCAAATCATTGTCCCACTGTTGCTGTTTAACCCCTTAGCATCCAGATTACCCTGTCAAATGTAATCCTTATTTATTCTCATTGTTTTGAATTAATTATGGATTATCTCAAACCTCTGAGATTCTCATGATGAGACTGCTTATTTTCTAGAGTGACATTGTAGGGTGGGTGTGAGAAGTGAGATCTGGTTGGTTTCAGCATAAAACAGAATATTTTGGCCAAATATGGTTAATTTAAATGGTCAAGGACTAAGGTGCAAGCCCTTTATACACTCTTTAATCATAATCCTTCTGGTGATGTAATATGGAACCAAGTGCAAACACCACTTATGGCTTTTGTTTAGAGTTACTTTCGTCTAGATTGGTTGCCATTCATTGTCAAGCTCTACCTATCCCTGTTATTATAGTCTGTTAGTAGGACAGTGGTTGAATGACACCAGGGTATGTCCACACACTGGCTGGACTGTGTCTATCTCTGTGGGCATTGCAGCTCTGATTTCGACTACAGATTAATCTGGGACTGTAAGGTATCCAGTTCTTATGTGAGACCACATGGAGGCAGTACCAGATTCTTGAGGGTAGTAGAAAGACTGTGTTCCAATAGGAGACATATGCAAAGGAAGTTAGAGGGTGCACTATTGCACCAACTGTCCATACACTCACGACTTTGCCTTTTATCCTTTCGGGGACAATAAAATAAATACCAGCTAAACACTGGGGTTGAAGGTTGTGAACTTGCAGAGTCACCCTTTTGGAGTCAACTTTACCTTTCACCCTTTTGAGGTTGACTTTGCCTTTCACCCTTTTGGGGTCAATTTTGCCTTTCACCTTTTTGGGGTCAACTTTGCCTTTCACCCTTTTGGGGTCGACTTTGCTTTCACCCTTTCAGGGTCGACTTTGCTTTCACCCTTTCAGGGTCAACTTTGCCTTTCACTCTTTTGGGGTCGACTTTGCTTTCACCCTTTCAGGGTCGACTTTGCTTTTCACCCTTTTGGGGTTGACTTTGTCTTTCACACTTTTGGGGTCAACTTTACTTTTCAGGGTCGATTTTGCCATTCACCCTTTTGGGGTTGATTTTGCCTTCCACCCTTTCAGGGTTGATATCATGAGTACCAGTTGAACACTGGGGTTGATGTAACTAACTTACCCCTCCCCCAGAATTGCTGGGCTTGAGCCAAAATTTAAAATTGATATTATTGTAAACCAGTACCTTGTGGTGATGAAAGGTTTTTGACTAATGTTCTCATAAAACAAACCCGATGAATAAAATAACTTCATTTTTGTGTCATGGAATCCATCACACAGAAGAATTTTGTTCTTTATTCTATCAACCTGGAAAAAAAACTTTTCTCCATTGATGAAAAACAGACCATAAGAAAATATTGTGTGCACATATATGTGCAGGCGTGGCTGTGTGGTAAGTAGGAGAGAGTATCAAATATTGTCATGTTATAGATTGATGATATTGTGTGTACCAGGGGTTTGTGCTGTCTGTCAAGTCACAACAAGGAACTCAGACAGACAATACTTTATACTGTATGTGTGCAGTTTCAAGTAAACGTGATTTTTGCAATACACCAAAATTGTAGGGTATTTCTAAAGTGCCCAGATGTTTCTTCCAGTTGGGTGATATTGAACCCAATGCTCCAATGACGGCAAGAACAGCCTCTACGTTTGACCCTTGCAGTTGTCACATCTTGGTGATCTCAATTTTCAGGTCTCCATATTCGTTGACCTTTTTTCGTTATTTCGTAATATGCTGATTATTACTATTATTATTGTTATTTAATTTTAATCTGAAAGTTTGTTACAATCACTTGCTGAGACACAACCAGTATCCTAGGGTGAGTGAAGGACAAGAGATGACCGAAAACTTGGGGAGGGGAAGTGGTTAGAGCAGTAGCAAAATATCTTCATGTAATACAACACGGACATTTAAATCAATAAGGTTTTTCTAAGGATGTGGGCAGCACTTGTCAGCACAATCTTTTGAATTTTTCTGAGACACAGTTTGCCTGAGATGTTGTCTAGAGGTTTTTGACATCTTTTTTTTTTATCATACCTAGGGCATCTACAATAACAGGAACAGTTCTCCCTTTAAGATGTCACATCTTTTGTATTTCAGTTTCCAGGTTCTTATATTTACTTACTTTGTCAGATTCATTTACAGATATGTTATTATCAGTGGGAACACTTACATCTATTAGTCTACTAGTATTTTTTTCCCCTGTCATTAATAATTATGTCTAGTTGATTAGCCTGGATTGTTTTGTCAGTGTTGACTGAAAAATCCCTGAGGGTAGTGACATTTTTACCTTCAACGACTGGCTCAGGATGATGTTCATACCAGTAGGCAGGAGTGCCAATTTTGTAGTGTTTACATATTTTTCAGTGTAAATACTGTCCTATCCTATTATGGCAATTTTTGTATTTGTTTGGTGTCGTCAACACAGGACATCCTGAAATGAGATGGTCTGTTGTTTCATCAAATGTGTCACCGACTCTGTATTTAGGGTCAAAACCATTTTGAAGGACGTTAGCCTGGTAGTTTCTGGTAAGCAAGCTTTCATCTTGTGCCATCAATATGAAACTATTATCATCATTATTATTATTATTAAGGCTGTGAGCTAGCAGAATCGTTACCACGCTAGGCAAAATACTTAGTGGTATTTCGCCTGTCTTTACTTTCTGAGTTCAAATTCTGCCAAGATTGACTTTGCCTTTCATCCTTTCAGGGTCAATAAATTAAGTACCAGTCAAGTACTAGGGACAATGTCATCGACTTACCCACTCCCCACAAATTTCAGGCCTTGTGCCTATTGTAGAAGGAATTATTATTATTATTATTATTATTATTATTATTATGATTATTATTATTAAGGCAGTGAACTGGCAGAATCGTTAGCATGTCGAGTGAAATGCTTAGTGGCATTTCGTCTGTCTTTATGTTCTGAGTTCAAATTCCAGGGTTGATAAATTAAGTACTAGTGAAACACTGGGTTGATGTAATCGACTAGTCCCCTCCTCCAAAATTTCAGGCCTTGTGCCTATAATAAAAAGGATTATTATTATTATTGTTATTAAAAAAGGCAACCTCCATCTGCCATATTGATAATATGTTCCTTTCCTCATAGAAATTATTCATCACTATTTCTCATATTACACTTCAGCTGCTTCACCACTTCCTATTGTTATTGATCTCCTCCTCCATAAACATCCCATGGCCCTTCTAATACTCTCCTCTCCCTTGTACATCCCGTTTCCTTTTATCCCCAACCTTTTGTCTCTTGGCAAATTTGTCTTCTGATGTTCATGTACATTAAAATTATAGGAAAAAAATACCAGATTGTCAATACCTTTAATTCTAGGATAGCTTGACACAGGGCTATTTTGTGGTTAAACAACTTCAACACCAACAACAACAGACTTGGTTGGTGGATGGTGTAGGGGTGGAACATTACAAGGTTTCAATCTATGAAACTGGCACTCTATCGGTTACAACACCCAAGGGTTCCAGTTGATCCAATCAACAGAACAGCCTGCTTGTGAAATTAACATGCAAGTGGCTGTGTACTTCAGAGACATGTGTACCCAGGGAGATTCAGCATGACACAGAATATGACAAGGCTGGCCCCTTTGAAATACAAGTACAACTCATTTTCCCCAGCTGAGTAGAATGGAGCAACGTGAAATAAAGCGCCTTGCTCAAGGACACAACATGTCACCGGGAATTGAACTCACAATCTTGCGATCACAAGCTGAATACCCTAACCACTGAGCCACATGCCCTCACAATCCATGAAGGAAATCTATAAAACATCAATTATTATTATTTAGCTCCAAGTCAGCAATGAGCAATTAAGAGAACTCAACCTTTAGAATTTAACATTAAAAATTAATAAAGGAGTTATTTCTAATAATAATCAACACTTCATAAATATAACGAAGTTATTGACTTTGTGTATAGGATTCAATGTGAAGTGGGGTTGGTGCCTGAGAGGGTGCTTGTGTCTGCTTTGGACTACATAATCAGGTGAATAAATAATGAATGTATGAATCATGTTACCAACTCGTACTTGCTTGTTAGTGACTACCCTGGTTTGTGTGTGTGTATAATATTATATAATCTTATTATATAATATTATAAGGTAGAATGGTTAGCACGCTGGACAAAATACTTAGCAGCATTTCATCTGTCTTCATGTTCTGAGTTCAAATTCTGTCAGTCAACTTGCCTTTCATTTCTTTCGGGGTTGATGAAAGAAGCACCAGTCAAGTACTGGGGCTGTCCGTAGTTGACAGGAGTAAATCATCATCATCATCATCATCATTTAGTGTCTGTTGTTGTTCATGCTGGCATGGGTTGGACGGTTTGACCAAGGTTGGTATGCTGAGGGGGTACTGCACCAGACTCTAGTGGTCTAAAGTACACTAGGGTTTCTTCAAGACCCTGGTGTCCTTTGGAACCCTTTATTTGGAAAGTTCTATGAGATGAAATACTCCGATAAACCTGAGAGTATTGTTCGGTTCCTTTGTCTCATCTTTTTGTACAATCAGATCATTTTAGCTTTACTCAAAAAATGGATTGAATGCATTGCAATCTCAGTTGATTTTAAAGAAACTTTTGATAAAATGCCATTGTTGGGCGACTTCCAATTATAGTATCACCATCCTCATAATTTTTTTGGTTTTTGGAACTTTCAGAAAATTTTTGTGAATTCGTGTTCTACACACAGGAAGTCATACAACTATGAAAAAAAATTTATTCTTTAATTTTTTGAATTTGAAAAAAGATATTTTGAATTTTTTGAATTTTTTTTTAAAAACCATAGGCCAAAGTTTTGGACAGTTTGAATTTTTGGCTTATTTTCCTGCAATAGACCATTAAATGTGTTTATGGGAAGAAAGATATTGAAAGACATCAATACGTCAGTGACAAACAAATGAGGAGGGTATCAGGTGGTCGTAAGATGGGCTAAAAATAACAGCTAAATACCCCTTAAATCACACACAAATTTTTTTTCTTCAGATTTTATATAATTGTATGAATTCCCATTTGTTGAACACAGATTTGCCAAAATTTTCTGAAAATACCCAAAAATAAAAAAAAGTTATGAGGGGCTTTATGGGGTGCTTGAAGCACAATTCCACTCCACCTTACGCCCATCATTTGTTAGGGGGCAGTGAAAAGCAAATTTAAAAACTCTCCATCTTCTATAGTGAAAATTACCCAGCAAAGACAGGAAACTCAGAGTGTATTTATATTATGTGCGCATATGTCTCGTTTCTCTGTTTTTTTCGTTGTTCGAAAAAGTTCATTTTCTTTTTTCGTTTCTCATTGACTTTAAAGTTCTTTTTATGCATGTATGTATACATATAGATGTAGGTATGTACATATATGTATGGGTATATGCATATATTTATATATTATTTACATTATATATATATATATATTCATATATATATGTATATATATATTCTTTTATTCTTTTACTTGTTTCAGTCATTTGACTGCGGCCATGCTGGAGCACTGCCTTTAGTCAAATCAAATCGACCCCAGGACTTATTCTTTGTAAGCCTAGTACTTATTCTATCGGTCTCTTTTTGCCGAACCGCTAAGTTACGGGGACCTAAACACACCAGCATCAGTTGTCAAGCGATGTTGGTGGGGGTGGGGGACAAACACAGATACACAACATATACACACATACATATATACGACGGGCTTCTTTCAATTTCCGTCTACCAAATCCACTCAAGGCTTTGGTCGGCCTGAGGCTATAGTAGAAGACACTTGCCCAAGTGTCTTCTGGAACCATGTGGTTGATAAGCAAGCTACTTACCACACTGCCACTCCTGCACCTATATAATATATATATATATATATATATATATATATATATATATATGGATACGCACACATGAATATAAATACACACACATACACTAAGCTATTAATGCATGTTTATATGCCTTATTAACTGATGTGGTTTCCAGTCGATTGTGTTTATCCATGTATGGAGTGTGAATATATTTATGTGCTTGTGTGTAAAGATAGTCAACTACATGGTTGTTTATTTAATTGTGCATGCATTATTTCTCTACCTACCTACCCACCCATGCGTATGTTAATCTCTCTCTCCCTATCTATCTATCTATCTATCTATCCATCTCTCTATATATATATATAAATTAAATAAGCAGAAAATGGAGAAAACTTTTGATCAACAAACAAACAAGTTGACCAACATGGGTTAATTATCTTTTAAGACAAAACATAACATAAATGTGTTTATGGGAAGAAAGATAAAATAAAATAATAATTAACCTATGTTGGTCAATTTGTTTGTTGATCAAAGGTTTTCTCCATTTTCTCTGCTTATTTAAATTTGATCCCTGATAAATTTGCATTTATTCAGTTTTTACCTGTACCCTATGAGCATAGTGCGCTTGCATACCCATGCCCAGGGATAACAATAGGTAAATGATACCGGTTGTAAGAACAACTATTCTTATCCCTTCGATGGTTATTCCAATGCTAACTCTGCTTAACTTTATATATATACTTAATTAGGATAAAGTCATTAATTAATGATTTATCAGTGGCCAGCATACAAAAAGCAATATGAGTATAATTATAGAAATATAATTATGATTAAGGGTGGTGTAGGGGACAGCGTCTGTAGTTTGTAGTTGTTTAACATCTGTTTCTAGCGTACAGGTGCTGTCCCTTCAGTGCCCTTAATCATAATTATATATATATATATATATATATATATATAGTTTTAGGGAAAATAACCAATTTTCAAGAACTCATCGATGAAAATCCACTATCACATATAGAAAAATTAATAATTAAAAGCACAATAAATGAGTATAATATAAAGTAAAGTAAATATCATAAGATAAATATAATAATAAATATAATATATGTTATATTTATCTTATGATATTTACTTTACTTTATATTATACTCATTT
>NC_069007.1:11282422-11282847 GCF_001194135.2 Octopus bimaculoides
ATTTATCTATCTATCTATCTATCTATCTATCTATCTATCTATCTATCTATCTATCTATCTATCTATCTATCTATCTATCTATCTATCTATCTATCTATCTATCTATCTGTCTGTCTATCTATTTATCTATCAATATATCTATCTATCTATTTTCGTTTGTTTCATTCTCTCTAAATGTCAATTTTTTTTTCTTTCTTTCAGACATGCTGGCTAAGACGTACGGCAGTCGATCACCCCCACCTTTATCATCCCTATTGTCGCCATCCTCTTCCTCCACCGCCTCCGCCGCATCATCATCACTATCGTCATCATCAGCAACAGCAATAGCAGCAGCGCGGTCCACAGCCCGATCAGCAGCGGCGGCGGCAGCAGCAGCACTGGCCGCCTCCGGCGCAGCCATAGCGCCCCCTCCACCCCCACCCCCT
>NC_069007.1:11283239-11284624 GCF_001194135.2 Octopus bimaculoides
AGTTTGGCGTCTGGTGACACGGCCAGTTGTTCAAGTACGCAGAAGTTGACATCAGTCGGCAAGAAGAACAAGAAGACCATGAGGTAAGTGTTTCTTACGTCACAGAATCACGTGGGTAGTACTGAAGGTGTGGAATGATAAGGGAAGGGTGTTTATTGGTGGTGGGCGTGATGGGTAAGTGTGCCTGTGGATGTGGTCGTAGTGATGTGGTGTGGTGGTGGGTTACGGGGGTAAAGATGGTGTGTATTGGAGATGGTAGTGGTGGTGGTGGCATGTATGGTATGTTTGTGTTGGTGGTAGTGGTGGCATTTTGTGTGGTGATGGGGAAGGGTGGGAGGAGTTGTGTGTTATGAAGTGCAATGAGGCATGTTGTAGTACTAGTAGAAGAGAGGGAGGGAGAAAAAGAAAGAAAGAGAGAGGGGGAAGTAAGAGAGAGTGAGAAAGACGGAAAGAGAGAGGGGAAGTGAGAGAGAGAGTAAGAAAGAGAGAGAAAGATAGTGAGAAAGAAGGAAATAGAGAGAAAGAAAGAAAGGGAGAAAGAGAGAGACAGAGACTGGATTTGGGATTGAGGATGAAGGTATATAAGGGTGGGGCTGGAGCAAAGGAAAAGTGAAGGGATGAGGGAGAAGAAAGGAGGAGGAGGAGGAAAGGGAAACCTCAATCATAGCAATAAAAAGAACAAAATAACAGAACACCCCCACCACCACCAAGTGTTTTGTATCTCTTGTGTGTGTGTGAGAGAGTTTTAAGATTTTGTGTTTGTGTTTTTGTGTCAGTGTAGGCATTGTTGTTGTTGTTGTTGTGTGTGTATTTTAATAGTTTTTGTGTCTTTTGTGATTTTTTTAAAGAGTGCATAGGTTTTTTTTAATCAATGCTGTCTCAGTAAGTGGGAGTATATATATATATATATATATATATATATATATATACGTGTTTGTGGGTGTATATCTTTACCTGTGTACCAATATGTGTGTGTGTGTGTGTGTATGCATATGTACAAGGACATACATAAATTGATGCTCGGAGTCATGTATAAATAAATATATACACACCTGAATATACGTTCAGTTTTATGTAATTATACATACATCTCTTTCTCTGTCTATATATCTGTCTGTCTTTCTCTCTTTTTCTATCTATCTATCTGTCTGTCTGTGTCTATCTATCACTCTCTCTCTTTCTCTCTCTCTCTCTCTATCTATCTATCCATTCATCTATTTACCTATCATCTATCTGTCTGTCTATCTTTCTATCTATTTACTAATCTATCTGTCTATCTATCTATCGATCGATCGATCTGTCTATTTCTATCTATTTATATATCTATCATGCAACAAACAGGAGATACAACTCTCTGGCTGAGTATATATATATATATATATATA
>NC_069007.1:11285096-11286570 GCF_001194135.2 Octopus bimaculoides
ATATATATATATATATATATATATATATATATACATACATATATATGTGTGTGTGTATATATACATACATACATACACACACACACACATATATATATATATATATATATATATAATCAGATTGGAGGCTGGTGTTGCCATCCGGTTTCACCAGTCCTCAGTCAAATCGTCCAACCCATGCTAGCATCGAAAGCGGACGTTAAACGATGATGATATATATATCATTATCATTTAACGTCTTCCAGGCATGGGTTCAACAGTTTGATCACAGCTGGTAAGATTAGGGTCCATACCACGCTCTGTTGTCTGTTGTGGCATGGTTTTACAGATGGATGCCCTTCCTAAAGCCAACAACTCCATAGAGAGTACTTGGTGCTTTTTATGTGGCACCAGCACAATATATATATGCATACACTGTTCTATATTTTAGAGATGAGGAATTCTGTACATTATTTACATTGGACAGATATGTGTTCTCATCTTGTTTGTTGTTACCAATATGTTTCAGCTGATTTACTCTCCAGCCTTTCATCATGTGTCCAGGCAGTACCTTGAATAAATAATTATAATAATAATAATAACATCTGCAAAGAAATACCTTGGGAATGAAAACACAGGGTTGGGTTCAAAATTCCACTAGGACACCTGATGAAGGCTGGAGAGTAAATCAGCCGAAATGTTGTGGTAACAACAAACCAGATGAGGACAAGACCTGTTGGGGCAAGTGAAATCGTAATTGAACCATACTCAATGACTGGCACCGCGCCAGTGGAGCACTAACAGCACTGTCGAGGGTGTTCATTGCCAGAGCAGCTGTTTGGTTTCCATGCTAGTGGCCCGTAAATAGCACCATTTCAGCGTAATCGTTACCAACGTTGCCTTCTAGCACTTGTACTGGTGGCATATTAGAAAATCATTCAAGCGAGGTCGTTGCCAGTACCGCTGGACTGGCTCCCGTGCAGGTGGAACGTAAAAAACACCTTTTTGAGCATGGCTGTTGCCAGTACCGTGTGACTGGCTGTCGTGCCGGTGGCTCATAAAAGCACCCACTACACTCTTGGAGTGGTTGGTGTTAGGAAGGGCATCCAGCTGTAGAAACTCTGCCAGATCAGATTGGAGCCTGGTGCAGCCTTCTGGCTTGCCAGTCCTCAGTCAAATCGTCCAACCCATACTAGCATGGAAAGCGGACGTTAAACGAGGATGATGATGATATATATTGGGTTGTCCCGAAAGTTCGGGACGATTAATAAAGGAAAGGAAAAGGTCAATAAATACTTGCCATGACATTTTTAATCAACCAAATATGAACTATTTTGTTGCCCAGTGCATCTCCATCTCTCCTTTAACTTGAAAATACCCTCTTCCCAGAATTGAGGTGGTGTCATGGCAAATAAGTTGAAAGGTAAGCTACTATGAATCGGCACGAACTTTCCGCACAACCCAATATATATATATATATATATATATATATATA
>NC_069007.1:11287401-11293618 GCF_001194135.2 Octopus bimaculoides
TGCTACAAATATTTCAAGCTGTTACATCGTAGCAGGGCGTGCTAGAAATAGCAGCCAAATCTTTGGGGGTGAGATATGTTGAATGCACTTGAAAAACCCTTCCACACCAAGGTTATGAATGGGTTTTTTTTACAGAATATTTACCATATTTTTAAAGTCATTTTTACTTGAAAATATTTTTTAAATATGCCAAAAAAATTTTTGTAATGGTATTCACTTGAAAATAATTTTAAAAAACATTAGAATATTGTCTGTTTAAAGAAAGTTAAAATATAAATACTTACCATACAAACAGTTTATATTTTTGAAATCACATTCACTTAAAAATATTTCTGAATGATTAAAATATTGTGTTTAACAGAAGTAAAAATAGAAACATTTACCGTAAAAAAATACTCATATTTTTTGTTGCCTTGTCACTGTGTCTAATAGAAAGATAAGAGCTTTTTCCCTTTCGGGATGAAGATTATTTTCAGAATATTTTCTCATTATGCACCGTTTTGGGTATTTATACCCCCAAATCTCTAATAGCTTTAAAATTACTTGTCCAATTTACATGAAACTTGTTTTATTCTGTTTGTATTAATATTTCAGGGTAAACTTAATTCATAGTATCTTCCCATTATGTACCAGTTTGGCTGGGTAACATTGCAAGCAAGATTGAAACTGACTTTTAATCTTATAAATATATAGGTGTGAAGAACCACTGATGAGAGAGTTAAGGTGGTCTACCCCAAAATTTGAAATCGCGATATGGCTATATATATGCCAGGGACTTACTTCCCTTTGTCAGTCATTAAGTATAGTGCTTCAGTGGCTTTGGGGTTAATTTAACTCTTATTTTCACATAAGTGGTGCTAGTCAGCACCCTCCATCACTTTTGTGGCGTCTATTAATTTTGCCTTTTACGTTCTAATTGCTAATAAGCCACACTTTTAATTTGTAAAAACATATAGTATTTTGTGTTTGGAATGAGTTCTCATCGCTAGCTGGTGATTCTCACACACTGATGACGGGTTACTACCCAGAAACCCGGGTCTGTGTGTATCACATCAGGGTAGAGATGGGAAAGGTGATTTCCCTTCACAAATACTAATCAGACACAGACAGTGTGTCATTAGACAGCTGGGGGAGATGTCCTCTTGGGGCTAAAAGCAACAGTAGCATCGTCTTCTATGAGACTGCCACATTTAGTTGGCACATATACTTCAGGATATATATATATATATACATACATACATATATATAATTATTTATATATATATATATATGTGTGTGTGTGTGTGTATAATATATATATATATATATATATTGTATATTGTTATGTAGGCATGGGTGGATGATTTGACAGGGACTGGCCAGTCAAAGAACTGCCCAGTCAAAGAACTGCCCAGGTTCCATTGCTTGTTTTGGCATAGTTTCTATGGATGGATGCCCTGCTTAACATCAACCACTTTACAGAGTGTACAGGGTGCTTTAAGCATCGAACTGGCAAGGGTACCTTTATATGGCACTGTCACGGGCACTTTTACATGGCACCAGTATAGGTGCTTTTATGGTGCACTGGTACAGGTGCTTTTATATGGGACTTTTACTCAAGACTTCCATGGTGCTTTTTTGTGGCATTTGCACCCACGGACCCACAAGACTAGCGTCTCTTGGCTGAGAGAGGGATGAAGTGGACATGCCGGTATGCATGGACATCCATGTTTCTACTTAGCTTGACATGCCTTCTCAAGTACAGCAAACCATCTCGAGTTTCAATCCCTTGTCATCTCCTCTGTGAGGCCCAACATCTAAAGATTCATTCTCACCACTTCATCTCACATCTTCCTGGATCTACCCCTTCCACATGTTTCCTCCATAATTACAGATTGGCACTTCCTGATGCAGCTGCCCTCATCCATATGCATGACATGACTATACTGGTGCAGTCTTCTCCTTTCGTCAGAGGCTTTTAGCACAATACGGGGACAGTGCACTACTGCATAGAAGTGTGTATGAGTGGATCGAGAAGTTTAAAAGTGGTTGGACAAGTGTGACTCACAAAGAGAGAATAGGATGCCCATCAACCTCCACCACTGACAGCAAACTCGAGAGATGGTAATGGTGAGCCAGTTTACCGTTACCATCTCTCGGATCACTGCTCTTTGTTCTTCTTTGGTGCACATTGCTAATGGAGCGGCCATGCTTACATTGTTAAGCCATAAAGAAAAATGGCATGATCAAGCTCAAACTTTGATCACATGACCACAATAGTACTAACTATAAGCACGCAAGCGCAGAAGGCATTGCGACAATACTAAAGATATGTTATAGCAAAAGTGCAGATAATTTTTGACTTCGTCTTGTATATTATCATTTTCATCTGTTTTCCATGCGAGCATGGGTTGGATGATTAGACAGGATCCAACTGGTTGAAAGATCACTTCTTGCACCAAAGTCTCAGTTTTGGGTTCCTCGTTTATTTTTTCCTTTCTTTTCTTACTTTTGTTTTCTCATGGTAAAAGAACAGATGTGAACATGTTCCTTTGTACCTCAATAGGCATGATCTGCACTGCAGCTGCAGTTGCGCTGCATTGACACTGAGGCACGTATGACTTAAACATTTAGAAAATGAGTAGAAAACGTTTATGGCCTGGCCTAGTATAATTTACATCAGTGGTTCCCAAACTCTTTTGGGCTGTCGCCCCCTTGACACCCAGGCCACGTTCCTAGTGCCCACACCCCAACTAACTATCACAGACATAGACCCCTTTCTGAAGCAAATCCAAAGCAACATTATTTCACAAATAAAAGTTAACGTAATGAACCCATTATTTTGTTTTTACACGAACCACCACCCCTTTATTGCCCCGCTTTTTACATGAATCACTCCACCATTATCACCCCAATTTTCTTCAACGCCCCCTTGGAACTTCCCACTGTCCTCAAGATGACAATACCACCCACTTTGGGAACCACTGATTTATATGATTCAAATGAAAATCAACAAACACAAATAACTCAGCCTCCTCTTGTAAATTATGCAACGTGTGTGTGTGTGTATACATAAACAATGTGAGATGAAACCAAACTAAGAGATTCATATCACTCTAAATGTCTATTAACATGTGTCTCTTAAATTTAATATTTAATTGGTATCTCTTCCTGATTTTGTTTTCTGCGTCTCGTTTACATTACACTATTTGCATTCAAAATTCAATATTTTCGTATGAATTTAATGACCACTCATCTAAAGTGTTCTACATGCACACACATGCACACTCACACATACACACACATGCACACGTCTTATAATCACTTCCAGTGCTTTTTTATATATATTTTGTGTTATAGAATAGGAGGTGCTCAAACTACAGCAAGACAGTCAATGTGACAGTAGAATTATACATGATTGCCTACCACTCCCCATGATTCATAGTTACATGTATTAACATGCATACATTTATGTGTGTGTGTGTGTGTGTGTGTATGTACATGTGGGGGAGGGGGGTTTGCATAAAATGAATTCCTACCTACTTCAACAATGAGAATTCAGTTGTTTGACCAAATGAATTTTCTGCTTATAAGCCAGTGAGTGGCTGAATATTCCACAGGCATGTGTCCAGTTATCCTTGGTAGAATCACGCACGCACGCACGCACTCACACACACACACACACACACACACACACACACACACACACACACACACACACACATACACACACACACACACACACTAGTTGAGTGTGATTTGAGAAAGATTTGGTTTTTATTTTTAGCAGGTCAGTCTATTGCACAGAGACTCTGTCATGGTTATTATTACTAATTTTATTATCGATGTAAATAATTCAAAGACAGTTATGTCTGGTTCTTATGGAATTCTTTCTCTACTGACGTCAGAGTTTTCCTGCAGTAATTAGGAGATAGTTGGTGAATGGTGTCTGGTACAACTTGTCTCTTCAACAATGAACCACAATCTGTGATCTTTTAAATAAGCTTCGGATGTCCAATGCAATTTACAAATTCACATCTTAGCATGACTGTTGTAAACATTACAACTCTATTTCATTGGACATAAAAATACTGCATTCTCACACCTGCTGACTGTGCATGCCACATGCTGAATACACGTAACTCGTTATATTCATCATACGTTCAATGTACTCTAACCATCAAAAGCCTGTGGCACCTTGCATTCACAAAATTCTGGGCCAGTAGTTTGCAAGGCATCATTCTGCAGAGGATGTAACAGAGTTTTAGCTGAAAAGACTGCAGCCATGTAAATTGAAGTGTCTTGCCCAAGGACACAATGCACTGCTTGGCCCAGGAATTGAACCTAAGACTTTATGATCACAAGTTCAAATGTCTTATTACTAAGCCATAAACCTTCACAACACTTATATTATACAAAACTAGATTGAAAATATTGTTCAACGTAACAACTATTTAGAATCTATTTCAGGCAGAGGAGTAGCTGTGTGGTGAGTAGCTTACTTCCCAACCACATGGTTCCAGGTTCAGTCCCACTGTGTGGCACCTTGGGCAAGTATCGTCTACCATAGCTTCAGGCCAACCAAAGCCTTGTAAGTGGATTTGGTAGACAGAAACTGAAAGAAACTTGTGTGTGTGTATATATATATATATATGTATATGTTTGTGTGTCTGCGTTTGTCCCCCCACCATCGCTCGACACCGATGTTGGTGTGTTTATGTCCCCATAACTTAGTGGTTCAGCAATAGAGACTGATAGAATAAGTACTAAGCTTAGAAGGAATAAGTCCTGGGGTTGATTTATTCGACTAAAGGCTATGCTCCGGCGTGGCCACAGTCAAATGACTCAAACAAGTAAAGAGTATGGAAGCTATTACAGTATTTTCCCCATGACAAGTGTCTGTGTGTCTACTGGAAGGAGCTTTTAGAGGAAACTGATTGTCTATTTTTTTAATGACATTTTTGGGTAGGTGCGAGAGGCCAGATCTGGTTGGTTTGAACATAAAACAAGTAAAATATTAGGGCCAGATATAACCTGTTTAAACACTAAAGGGTTAACAGATGATGATGATGGTGGTGGTGGTGGCAACAACTGTTACATTAAAAGTCTCCCAGAAACTAAAAATTTAGTCATGGAAGCTAACGTAATTAACAAATTCATTTGCAGACTTTGTAGCAAATTTAATGATTTGAATTCTTAAATTAGCCATCTGTACAAATATTGTATTTTCCCACTGTCTTTACCACAAGATTCACCATTTCACCACGGTGTTCAACTGTGACAATATTTTACATTATCAAAAGCTGTATCAACTAACACACAGCAAGAGAACATAAGTTCTAGTATAACTTAATGTGGAATATTAAATTACTATGAATGATTGATACTCTACTCATATTAGAATGAGGTAAACATTGTCAAACAGTGTTCACTAAAATAAAGACAAGAGAGGAAACTGAAAATATGAATAAATATTTGATGAGTTCATGTATAAAGAGTCCCAAACATGAGGCCACCTCCACAAAAACAAGAGAAGTTTCATGAAAAGTGGTATAATTTACACACACACACACACACACACACACACATATGGTGAATTTATGGAATGAAGTCTCATGAAACTCATCAATTTAGTTAAAAATGGAGTAGACAAGTTGTTAAAATATATAAGTTTAATTCTTGTAGATGATCGTTTTGTACTGAGATATGATAATGCAAATTTATGATTAAATTAAGTTAAATTAATTACATATCAACATAAATAATGTAATTTTATTTAAATTAATTTAATCATGAATTTGCATTATTATATCTCTGTACAAAACGATCGTCTGCAAGAATTAAACTCCATTTTTAACTAAATTGATGAATTTTATTGGACTACATCCTACAAATTCACCATATATTATATGCAATGACTACTTTTATATCTTCGCAAATTTACACCTGTAAACTCCCAGCAAACTATGAAGAATCAACATTAGAAATCTTTTTTGGAAACCTCCAAATTAAAGGATGAATCCACATTCAACTTTTATACACTTATATATATAGGTGCAGGTGTGGCTGTGTGGTAAGAAGCTTGCATCCAGCTACATGGTTCCGGGTTCAGTTCCACCGAATGGTACCTTGGGCAAGTGTCTTCTATAGCTTCAGGACAATCAAAACCTTGTGAGTGAACTTGGCAGAGAGAAACTAAAAGAAGTCCATTGCCCACCCACATACATACATACATACA
>NC_069007.1:11294093-11296926 GCF_001194135.2 Octopus bimaculoides
ATATATATATATATATATATATATAAATGGTTCTGGTTCAGTACCACTGTGTGGCACCTTGGGTAAATGTCTTCTACTATAGCCTCGGGCTGACCAAAGCCTTGTGAGTGGATTTGGTAGACGGAAACTGAAAGAAGCCTGTAAGATATATATGTATATATATGTTTGTGTGTCTGTGTTTGTTCCCACATCATTGCTTGACAACTAATGTTGGTGTGTTTACGTCCCTGTAACTTAGAGGTTCAACAAAAGAGACCGGTAGAATAAGTACTAAGCTTAAAAAGAATAAATCCTGGGGTTAATTTGTTCGACTAAATGCAGTGCTCCAGCATGGCCGCAGTCAAATGACTGAAACAAATAATGGAATAAAAGAATATATACATAGATGTATTTGTGTGTTGGTCTGTTTACATCCCTGTAACTTAGCAGCTCGACAAAGCAGGCTGATAGAATAAGTACCAGTCTTAAAGAATAAGTACTGGAGCCAATTCGTTTGACTCAAAATTCTTCAACTTGATGCCCCAGCATGACCACACTCTAATGACTACAACAAGTAAAAAATAAAGCTAAAAAATAAGAACTAGATTTATAAAGCTGCATGATTCTAAGTCTAATATTGGACAAGCAAATACTGCATTGTCCTGGCAATTGTTTACGCATATATGACAAAATATTGGCTGCCACAAGCAATGACAATCATTTACAGAACTATTTCAGGAATTAAAAGACTTCTGAGGGAAACTAATGTAATTTATTACATTATTCTTGACAATTGTAATGCTTGGTGATTCTAACTGTTGTAGTGGACATACAAACACCACATTTTCTTACTGTCTGACCATGCATTTACCCTAACAAAATAACATATTTCATGTTACATGGTACACAACTCAGTCAGAACTGGCCTGGCAGTACAACAACAATAACAACAGCACAAACAACATTAGACAGATGTTAGTTAATACAGCTATAAGATTTAGAATTCTTGCAAAAGGTAGGACTCTCCTGAATGGATGGAATTTGATTTATCACAAGCGCAAAAGGCAAACATCACATAAAACGTGTTGATTCTAACTGTTATATATTGGACATGCAAATATCATACTTACCTGCTGGCTACATATGAGTGCCTGTGTGTGTGCGTGTATGTGTGTGTCTGTGCATACATATGTACATGTGTGTGTGGGTGCATGCACATGTGTGTCTCCTGGTAAATATTAGCTGATATAATTGATATATATATATATACAAATATAGACGTTAGGTATGTATGTGTGTGCTTGTGTGCATGTATACATACATATGCATTCACGTAATTCCCCCCCACAAAACTTTTAATTCTTCCAAGAAGGTAATGTGATTTCTCTTACAAATTCATGAGTAAACATAAAAGTTGTCAATATTATGATTTTAACTTATATCTGACAAACAGATATTATATTTCCTGCCGGGTGACTATATATCTACAACAAAATATTGGTTTATACCACCAATAAGTATCGTTTATAGAATCTTCTCAAAATACTTTAAGATTCATGGAAGCTAATATAATTTATTACAAATTAATGAGCAAACATGAAAGCTATAAGCGTTCATAATACTTGATATTAGGTTAAGCTGTTACATTGAAAAAGAAAAATACTGGTTGATGTACTGACTTTTTGATACTTATGCCCCTGCAACAATCCTTTGATTTCTCTGGTACAAAAAAACTTTACACTTTAAAGTAATTTATCTTTGAACTTATGAGATGAGGAAGTATTGCTTGTTATATACAGTGGATTGGCAAAACCATTTGAGCATTGGAAAAAAGATTTTGCAGTATTTGTTCAAGCTTTTTTATATTCTGGGTTTAAATCTCGGTGAGGTCAACTCTGCTTTTCATCTTTCTGGAGTTAATAACATAAAGTACCAGTCATGTACTGGTGTGGTTGTAATTGACTGAACCTCCTCCTGTCAAGGCTGCTGACTCTAAGACTAATTAATAATAATAATAACAACAACAACAACAACAATAATACCAACAACAACAAAGGAAATGTACCCACAAAACAGGATTGTCTAGTTTTCTTGCAAGAACAATAACTTTCAAATAACAGCTGAATTGGACTGTGATGACCTGTCCAACCCATATCAGTAAGAAAAGTAGTCATTAAATGACGGTGATAGCTTCATCTTGATTGTTATAGTCACAATATTTTGGCTGCTGACCCTTCTGGTCTTCTTTAGATGCTTGTCATATCCATTGATATGATAGGATTTCAAATTGAACTCTTGATTAAATGCATGGTGTTAGTTTGTTTGCATTCTTTTGTTCATAACAGGGACGTTTTTCCTTATAACTTACCCTTTTGTGATGCTGCATGCTCATTCTCGTTGAACCACTGCTCCCGAACCCCACCACACACACACACACACACACACACACACACACACACACACACACATAGCAGTGCTCCTCACTGGAGATGCTCCAGCATGGTCATGGCCATTTGGCTGAAGTATATAAAAGAATATGTCTCTAAATGTAATCTATCTATCTATCTGGTACTCTGTCGGTTACAACGATGAGGGTTCCAGTTGATCTGATCAACGGAACAGCTTGCTCGTGAAATTAACACGCAAGTGCTGGCCCTTTGAAATACAGGCACTACTTATTTTAGCCAGCTGAGTGAACTGGAGCAACGTGAAGTAAAGTGTCTTGCTTAAGGACACAATGCTTTGCTGGGAATTGAACTCATGACCTTACGATTGTGAGCTGATTATCCTAATTACTAAGCCATGCACCTTCACATATTTATCTGTCTATCTATCCATCTATATATATATATAA
>NC_069007.1:11296936-11297200 GCF_001194135.2 Octopus bimaculoides
CGATATATATATATATATATTATGTGTGTGTGTATATATATATGTATATATACTTTATTAATAAAGCTGCAAAGACATCACAGAATCTGTTACACAGAGTTTCACATGCCCGTTTGTAGGACAGTTTTTGTGATGTCTTTGCAGCTTTGTTAATAAAGCATATTACTCTACCTCTGGTAGTCAAGTACTATTTTTTCCACCTTGTTTCACATTTATGTGCTTACTCTGGTATATATATATATATATATATATATATATATATAT
>NC_069007.1:11297545-11300457 GCF_001194135.2 Octopus bimaculoides
ATGCCCTTCCTAACACCAACCACTCTGAGAGTGTAGTGGGTGCTTTTACATGCCACCGGCACGAGGGCCAGTCAGGCGGGTACTGGCGACGGCCATGCTCAAAATGGTGTATTTTATGTGCCACCTGCACAGGAGCCAGTCCATCGGCACTGGCAACGATCTCGCTCGAATGTCTTTTCACATGCCATTGGCACACGTGCCAAGAAGGCAACGTTGGTAACGATCAACGGCCACGCTCGAAATGGTGTATTTTACGTGTCACCTGCACAGGAGCTAGTCCATCAGCACTGGCCACGATCTTGCTCGAATGTCTTTCACGTGCCATCAAAATGTTTTTAGATTCATACAATTAGCTGTAGCTTAGAAACGATGTGAATTATTGAAAAAATTATTTTACTTCCTAGTTAATCAGTTCATTTCATAAAAAACTCCATAATATAAAACATTTAAACGTATTTATTTAGATAACTCTTGCACATATGTTTCCATAATAGCTATTTGAAAGATATTTGAAATATAAATATTTACAAATAAATATCTTATCATTTTCTGAGCAATTGAAATCTAAATGTTTAAAATGAAGAAAAATATAGCATTCAATGTTACAATGTGAAGAATATAAACTATATGGCTGATGTAAAAGAACAAGTAGATAGAATGGAAAAAGGATAATAATAGCCAAAACAAAATATCAAAGAAAGAGGGAGAATTAATGTACACACGTGGATGCAGGGTAAGAAGCTTGCTTCTCAACCACATGACTATACTCTAGGTTCAGTCCCACTGTGTGGCACCTTGGGCTGACCAAAGCCTTATGAATGGATTTGGTTGAAGAAAATTAAAAGCCCATCATCTGTGTGTGTGTGTGTCTGTCCCTCACCACTGCTTGTGTTGGTTTGTTTACATCCCCATTACACAGCAGTTCAGCTAAATGAGACTGATATAATAGACCGATAGATAGTACCAGGCTTCAAACAAAAAGGTAAAAGAAGTACTGAGGTCGATCCATTCAACTAAGAATTCTTCGAGACAACGCTCCAGAATGGCCGCACTCTAATGTCTGAAGCAGATAAAAGATATACTTACACATACATACACACACATTTATATATTTATAAATAATCATTTTATGTTTACTTTTCATGCTAGCATTGGTTGGTTGTTCTGACAGGATCCAATTGGTCAGGAATCAGAGAATCGCATCTTGTTCCAGTGTCAAAGTGTTGGCCTGGTTTCTATAGCTGGATGCCAACCACTTTTCAGTATGTACTAGGTACTTTTCGTGGTACCAGTTCTAGTGAGGTCACTTTGTAACTCGCTAGCAGTCCTCACTTCCTCAGCTGAACCTTCAAACACTTAAAACTTGTTGCTTAGCATTCTTGTTCACTCTTCCATTCTCTGTTGTGTTTGGTTGGTCATGCATGAGACACCTGAAGACGCCAGAGGAAACAATGGCTGGAACAGTGTTTAACATTGAATCTACAACAACCAAACCAAAAATGACTGGTGTATTTTTTATCTTTCATCTTTTACTTGTTTCAATCATTAGACTGCAGCCGTACTGGGGGACCACCTTGAAGAATTTTAGTTGAACAAATCCACCCCAATAGCTTGTTTCTTTAAAGCCTGGTACTTATTCTGTCAGTCTCTTTTTGCCGAACCACTAGGTTACAGGGACATAAACACACCAATACTGGTTGTCAAGCGGTGAGGCAGGGGGACTAACACAGACACATACGCATATATATATATATATATATATATATATGATGAGCTTCTTTCAGTTTCCATCTACCAAATTCACTCACAAGGCTGTGGTTGGACCAGTGTAATAATATTTTAAAATGTTCATACTTAAATTTAAATCTACCTTCAAGTTATGTTCAGAACAGAGGGTCGTTATTTATTATTGTTTGTGTTATCCTCAGATGAGTCCTTCAGTGGTGTCTCCTAGCCATCTCAGCCCTCCATAAGTATTTTAAGGGTTTTCAACTGAATGTTTATTTCCATTGTTAAGCTTTTGCTGTTTTTGGTATAAGCATTTATCTGCCCTTTGCTTTGAGACCTTCAAATGACATGTTGCACAGACCCAGGGGTAAGAATTGCTCATGGTTTTTGTTCAGAGTGACCCTCTCATACAGAGGCTGCCATTCATGAATAAGACTTGTCTACCCTTCCTATTTGTCCATATTTTCAAAATTAATTGAACCACTGGGACAGTATATTTCATTTGAAATGTTGCCATCTTAAGTTTAACCTCTCCACTCTCGAAACAAAATTCCTGTGAAACTAAATCAGTTAAGGGAGTGATATTATAAAACACCCCAGCACACATAACGGAACTGAACACCCGTAAGACCACACATCCTAGCAACAAGCGAGCTTTAATCTCCCTTGCCGTACTTTGTCATTGATTGCTTAAAAAGAAACCTCAATGTCAAAGATGAGAAAATTTCAAGTCTGACATTAATAATGATAATAATAATAATAATAATAATAATAATAATAATAATAATAATAATAGCAACGACAATAACGATAAACATCATCATCAACAACAACAACAACAATAGTAATAAACAAACATAACAGCTAATTGTACATCGGTGAATAAAGACATCTGATTAAACAACAATAAGAATTCCCACTTAACAACATTCAACCAGACAATGACAATAAAACTAGGCAAGTCTGGAGGCATCAACAAGTTTCGTTGAAGTTTGTTGTTGAAAATCGAAAACAAAAATATTGAAGAGAAATAATGAAATACAGGAGAGAAAATTAATTTTGATTATGAAAAGCTATAATTGAATTAAACGGGTGTTATATATACATGTATGTGTATGTGACTGTATATGTGTGTGTGTGTGTGTATATATATATATATATATATATATATATGTATATATATG
>NC_069007.1:11302135-11302382 GCF_001194135.2 Octopus bimaculoides
GTAGAAATGTATGTATTATTGTTATTGCGATCTTTATTATTACTGTTGCTGTTCTTGTTGGTTGTAGTAGTAGTAGTAGTAGTAGAAGTAGTAGTAGTAGTAGTAGTAGTAGTAGTAGTAGTAGTAGTAGTAGTAGTTTGAGTGCAACACCATGTTTTTATACACAGTGATCTGTTTATGTTTTGCATGTGAATGCTTCAAGTGTCTACATATGTATGTGGATTGTGTGAGTATGTGTGTGGTTTAA
>NC_069007.1:11302392-11307048 GCF_001194135.2 Octopus bimaculoides
ACACACACACACACATATATATATATACACACACACACACATACATATATGAATATATATATATGTATATGTGTGTGTGTGTGTGTATATATATACATACATATGTATACACACGTGTGTGTACATACACACATTATATATACATACATACGTATGTATATATGTACATATGTGTGTTTATATATATATATATATATATATATGTATATATATATATATATATATATACACACATATACATATATAGAACAGCAATGAGTGGGTGTAGAAATGTATGTATTATTGTTATTGCAATCTTTATTATTACTGTTGCTGTTCTTGTTGGTTGTAGTAGTAGTAGTAGTAGTAGTAGAAGTAGTAGTAGTAGTAGTAGTAGTAGTAGTAGTAGTTTGAGTGCAACACCATGTTTTTATACACAGTGATCTGTTTATGTTTTGCATGTGAATGCTTCAAGTGTCTACATATGTATGTGGATTGTGTGAGTATGTGTGTGGTTTAATACATGTGAATGTGTGAACAGATGGCTATATGGATTGATGGAAGGAGAGAGAGAAAGGGATATATGTTTTGACTGGAGAGGTGTGTATGTATGTGTGTATACATCAGTGTGTTTGTGGTGTGTGTGTGTGTTTGTTGTGCCAGCTGAGACACTGTGTATATAACAATACACGTGGGAAAAACTGAAGATTTGCGTAGGTGTGTATTGTCAATAAAGCGTATACATTTGTATATATAATATTGCATTACAAACAGTTTGGGGATAAGTGGCGGAAATGATCGTCAAAGAAATCTGCAGGAAAAACAAGAAGTTGGTTACTGGAAATTATCCCTTTATCAGCGCTTTAGACAATATTGTTCATTCCAGCTGTGTCCGTAACATATTTGAGCTGTGACCTTCGATGTCGTTGAACAACCAATCCCAACCAACCAGTGTTCAAATTATGCGTTACACCATTCACCCTTTCAATGGATAAATAGAAAACATGGTTTTCCAGACCACCGTTTGACCTGTGAGGGTATATGGTGGGTATGAAGATTAAACAAAAGCATGAAAATGAATATTTAGGGTTGATAATGGCAAAAATACGAAGCGAAATGAACAGAGAATGTAAATGATGTTTCAAGTGAAAAGTTAATTTTAAGTCACAGAATGCAAAGGATAGAAAATGAAATGAATGAGTTATTGTATTTCGGGATGTTAATTATTTTTTTTTTTTTTACTTAAGTTATTTGACTGCAGCCATGCTGGAGCACTGCCTTAAAAGGTATTAGTCAAAGAAATCAACCCCAAGGCTTATTCTTTGTAAGCCTAGTACTTATTCTATGGAACTCTTTTGCTGAACTGCTAAGTTATGAGGACATAAAGACACCCATCGAAAATGGCAAATTCTTTATAAATATTAACCTTACTAATAGGTTTAATCCCAAATCTTAATGGAGACTTATGTTATACTCCTACTTGAAGTTTGGTGGCATTAGGTGTGGCAGTATACGCAGGACAACAACCCCTATACGCCACTGGTATGTACCATGTTACATTACATAATCCACCTAGCATTATTTAACCTACTTTGTTATCTTTCTTCCTTTTTGGGAGGGATACTCAGTTCCTGGTGGAATTGTAGGGTTTTATTTTGAACCAACGTGGAATCTGTATACTTCTGCTAGTCTAAACACAGCAAATGTCTTCCAAAAAGACATAGAAAGAGAAGAATCCATTCTTTTATTGGATCGGTACATGAATTATTGACCCTGAAAGCAGAAAAGATAATGTTGACTTTGACAGGAATTGAACTCAGAATGCAGAGAATTTGAATGAATACTGAAAAGAATTATGTCCATTGCTCTATCAAATTTGCCAGTTTGCTATCTCTGTCAGTCTCTGTTCATCCATCAATTTGTGTGATCATGTATGTAAGTAAGTATTATGTACAATATCATGTATGAATGCAGCATGGGTGAATGGTTAAGGTTTCAATTCCATTCCTAGACATTCTAGGGCAAGTGACTTCTGATATAGCCCCATGTTGACCCAGGATTTGTGAGCAAAATTGGGGAGATAGAAACTGTCTAATCCCGTTGGATGGACCATGTAGGGGATCCAAAATGATCCCAGTTCTGTCGCAAGCTGTGTCCTGTTGATTCTGCTTGTGAAGTTAAGATGGACACACATATATGTGGAATACACAGCCACCTATGTTATAAAAAAACTTGTTTAATTGAACAAACAGCTGGAAAGTTAATCATTAAAACTGATGTAGATCCATTTACACCTATTCCTACCTATTTATTGATTTACACACATGCCCGCACACAGAAACACACACATTCTCACATGTACACTCTCTCTCTTTCTCTCTCTCTCTCTCTCTCTGTCTCTCTCACAAACACACACATCTACATGCACTCTTGCACACACATTGACATCTATCCTTACCTATCAATTTATTTACTCACACAAACACACCTTACACACAAAACTTGTACACATGCACACCCACGTGTGCACACACACATACATACACGCTCACACACACACACACACACACACACACACACACACTCATACACACATCAATAGGCACACGATTAATGGTAGTGTGTAGAGGTATGTGTGATGGCATGTGGTTTAGTAATTAGGGCATTTGGGTCACAATTGCAAGCTCATAAGTTCAGTTTCCAGCGGCATATTGTGTCCTTGAGCAAGATACTTTATTTCATATTCCACTCAGCTGGCAAAAATGAGTTGTACCTGGAATTCAAAAGGGCCAGCATTGTCACATTCTGTGTCACACGGAATCTCCCTGAGAACTACATTAACGGTAGACACATGTCTGTGGAGTGCTCAGCCACTTGCACATTAATGTCATGAGCAGGCTGTTCCGTCGATCAGATCAACTGGAACAAATACCAACCCTTTACAAAGTGTACTGGGTGCTTTTTATGTGGCACCAACACTTCTGAAGTCAGTTTGGCATCGTTTTTATGACTGGATGCCTTTCTTAAGGCCAACCACTTTACAGAGTGGAGTGAGTGAGCAAGAGAGAAAGAGAGTGAGAGAGAGCAACAGTAAGAGAGAGCATGAGAGAGATGGTGGCAATTCTCAGTTTACAAGGATGTGAATGTAACAGGAATGATAGAAGGTTACCCAGGGTGTGTTCACGAGAATGCAAAATAGGAAGGGAGAGAGAGGAGGAATGTAGTTACTGGTGAAATCTGGGTATATAGGGAGGGACATCAGGATAGCAATGATACAGTTAGCAGTGGGAGAAGGACAGGATTGGGCTGCAGGAGTGGGGTGGGAGAGATAAGCATAGTGCATGAAGAAGAGAAGATGCGAGGAAAAGGACAAGAGATGTAGTGTGGTTTATTGGGATAGGGTATCTGAAATTAATGTTCCATGTGGGTGGAACACACAGCACTTCAAGAACTCGGTTTCACTGAGATGGGTGAATCTTCTCAAGATCCTCATATCACCATGCATCTCAGTCCATAGTCATCTCCTCTGTAAGGCCCAGTTCCCTGAGATCAGTCCACACTACTTCACACACACACACACACACACACGCACGCGCGCGCGCACACACACACACATTTCATAGGTGCCATGCACTTTAAGCAATTGGTACTTCTTTATACAACAGTCCAGATTCATGTGCTTCACATGTCCAAAGGAATTTAGTCTTGTTTCTTGCATGCTTCATCTGATGCATGTTTGTGTGGATTGTGTGTGTTGATGTGTGCCTGTGCGTTTTTATATTTAGAAATAATATGAGGAATTAAAGGTATTGTAAAAGAGTTTTACAATGTAAAACATGTATGGTATTTGGGCAGGATGTGTTAAATTGTATACCAACCAAATATAGTGTGCAAATGCTGTGAAAAACCATGTTTGCATGATATACGAGGCACAGGTTATTTTCCAAATTAAACAGTTGTAGCATAAACATTTTAAAATGAGTGTGCAGTGTAAGCCATCAAAATTGCATTCCGTAAGTAAATATTAATTAATCTCCTTTCTGTCAACACTTCAAATGTAAAACTTCTTCCCTGAAGACAGAGGATAGAATCAATTTACATTCATTATTTTGGATCACCCCAGAAATAGCTGCTGGACTCATAAAACTCTTATTCAAGCCCTTTAATTTCTGTTTTTATATTTGTGTTTGTTGTTTGTGTGTATGTATTGTTTGCAAGTTTATGAATGCAAGCAATATGAGGGTTTGTATAAGGCAACAAGAAGTCCCCAGGGTTACATGAATACCTCAAGGTATAATAAGGTTCCTGATGCACTGTGTTGGGTACATCTACTCGAATGTGAACACACATTCAGAACAAACTATGAATGAGGGTATTAAAATAGATAAAAATATGACAATAAAAAATTAAACAAAAACAAAACAAAAGGACTCTATAATAATCATATTAGAAGTTTTAGGTTCAAATGAATTGTGTGTGTGTGTGTACTATGATTATTCTGCCAGCTTGTTGAGGCAATTACAAAAGGCTATCAAAATCAAATACCCATGCAAACTGACAAAAGGGGTCTTGTTTCATCAGGACAATGCTCCAGCACACAAGTTGTAGGTTGCAATGGCAGCTGTGCATGACTGGCTTTGAACAACCTCCCTATTCTTATGATTTGACCCCCCCCCC
>NC_069007.1:11307101-11316294 GCF_001194135.2 Octopus bimaculoides
CCCCCCCCATCTGACTATCATCTGTTCCTCCAACATGAAGAAACACTTGGTTTGGTACCAGTGTTGCAATGATGATGACATCACATCTGCTGTTGATGACTTCTTTGACCAACAGGATGAAAGCTTCTGCACCAATGGGATCCAAACACTGGAACGCAGATGGAAAAAGTGTGTGGACCACAATGGGGGTAGGGGAATTATGTTGAAAAATTAACCTCATTTGATCACAGTTCATGAGAGTATCTTGCTCAGCCTATTAACTTTACAGCCAACCTCCACACCCAAATACACACGCACACACACACACAATCCATGCACATCAGTTTAATTGGCAATTGGCAATCCATATTTATTTTGAAGTCAATGATAGAGTCTAATATAACAAGTGAAATGACAGCAAGTCTTCTCCTTCTCGCCATATCATTCCCTTTTGTCTTAAAAAGAATTATAAATGAGAAAGGTGCATGGAATAATGGAATCTTAGATACACTATTCCTGCTTGAATGATTATGGGTTGGACTACTTTGATCATAAGTTTATTTGATCAGGACTGACCTAGGGCTAAATAAGCTACAACAAAACCATCTATATATAGAAAATATGTTTACATTTCACTGTTATATTATAGTAAAGATGATATAGTACAGTATAATATACACATGTATATCTTCTATAGTTTACTTTTTTCAGTCATTAGTCTGTGGCCATGCTGGGGCATCACCTTGGAGAATTTTAATTGAACAAATCAATTCTAGTACATTTTATTTTTTTGTAAATTCTGGTACTTATTCTGTTTTTCTCTTTTGTCAAACCACTAAGTTATAGGGACATAAACATACCAACACTAGTTGTCAGGTGATAGTAGGGGACAAATACAGACACAAAGACATACACACATACACACACATGACAAGCTTCTATCAGTTTCCATCTACCAAATCCACTCATTAGGAACTTTGATTGTCCTGTGGCAAGGCACTTTGGTTGCTCAGGGTGCTACACAATGGGACTGAAACCAGAACCCTGCGGTTGGGAAGCAAGCTTCTTACCACATAGCCACGCCTGCACCTATATATATATATATATATATATACATACATACATACACACACACACATACACATGCACACACACACACATATATTAAGTTGTCTGGATAGTTCTGAGCATTTTTTAATATATAAAAAGGGATATAATAATTGACTTTACAATAAATTTCATTCACTGAAATAATTTCCATTATTATTAATGACCGTTGCCCATCTATCTGGCAATTTAAATATTTCATCAGCATAAAATTTGACTGGAAAAAAGTTATCTAGATGCATTTTGAATCCATCTAAATTGTTGAATGTTTTTCCTTGCTATGAGTTCTGTAGATACAAAAGCAAGTGGTAGTCAGATGGCGCAATATCAGGACAATATGGTGAATGGGGTAAGAGATACCAGCCAAGTTCATGAAACTTTGTTTGGGTAGCCAAAGCCACATGTGGTTAGGCATTGTCTTGTTGGAACATTACCCCTTTCCTGCTGGCAATCTTTGGCCTCAATTCTTCGATTTTTTTGGTTCAAATTAGCTAGCTGATGACAGTACACATCAGAATTAATGGTCTGGTTTTGTGAGAGAAGTTCATAATAAATAATGCCTTTATGATCTCACGAAGCACAACGCATGGATTTTATAGCATGGATATTTATCTTTGGTTGCTGTTTTGGAGGAGCCTTATGCAAACTCCAGGATCTTTTTCACACTACATTTTCATACACAATCCATTTTTCAATTCCAGTCACAAGTTGTTTCAAAAAAGGCATGTTTTCATTTTGTTTCAAAAGCATATTACAAACAGAATACTGATCCAAGCAATTATTTTCTGAGAGTTTGTGAGGGATCCATACCATATAGTGAAAAATATATCCTAGCTTCATAGGTGTTCATAAGCCATACCTTTAGAAAAATTCTGACTCTTCTGCAAGCTCTCTAGTTATGATATTTGAGTTTTCTTCGATTTTTGCCTTCAAAATATCTTCATCCAATTTTGAAGGTCTTCCACTGTGACTGTCATCTTCCAAGCTAAACTCTCCAGCTTTAAATTTTGCAAACCATCTTCAAACAGTTTATACACCTACAGAATCATGACCATAAACTTCACAAATGTTTCTGCAAGTCTTTGCAGCATTTTCTCCTTTTTTTTAAAAAAAAGAAAAGCATTACAATGCAAATACAAAACATTTGGTTCTCTATTTCAATTGTCAATAAAGAGTAACCAGAATTAAAGATAAATCTGTTTTTAGTCAAGAACAAAGAAGAGATATACTACCACTTCAAGTAATGCCAATGTTTTAGCTGTGTTACGTTTCTGATGTGTTCAATAAAGCATTAAAAGATTTAGCTTAAAAATGCTCAGAACTTTTTGTCCAACCTTATATATATATATATATATATATACAAGTACACACAAATATACATACTTAAGCATGTTCATGCACACGCACACACACACACATTGCCTGGCCTTAGAAAATCTGCCTCACATATACTCTATCCATTTCATGGAAGCATGGAAAAGTTGATGTTTAATGATTATGATGATGATGAGAATTATATAATCTAATAATAGATGTATATTATATAATATTGTGATAGATATATATATCATATAATATTATAAAAGATATATATCATAATAGGTATATCTATACTATAATGGAGAAAGCTGCTTACAAATTAATTGGAATTATGTAACTTTACTATAAGAAAGCAATTGCTAAATTTTCCATTGACTAGAAAATTTTAAAAAATTTCCTGTTTTAATATATTTTTATCAGAATGGGGTTTTATGATTTCTTTTCAACTAAACAATTAATTTTAATTTGCTGTTGACATTTAAAAAAATTTTAAGCTACAAAGCATCTGACTTCCTCACTACCCTCTCTCTCTCTCTCTCTCTCTCTCTCTCTCTCTCTCTCTCTCTCTCTCTCTCTCTCTCAGTTAACTACTTAGCTAAAATCTCCACCATTCACGTTATCGTAGTTCATATGATGAACAGGAACTGAAATAAAAAAATCATTTCCCATTGCTGTACATCTGTAGCTGTGTGTTTATATAGGTTAAATTTAATATTAATATTAGGGTTTAGTATTTATATTAATACAGTTTAGTATTAATATTTCAGTACAAATATATAAGTTGACAAAAAAAGGAATAAGTTAGAACCAATCTTTTATATTTTATCTTTCGCTTGTCTCAGTCATCAGAGCACGGCTATGCTGGGGCACTGCTTTGAAGAATCTTTAGTCAGCTGCATTGACCCCAGTACATACTGTTTGGAAGCCTGGTGCTTATTCTATCAGTCATATTTTGTTGATTTGCTAAGTTATGGGGATGTAAACACACCTACACCAGTTGTCAAGTGGTAGTAGTGGTGGTGGAGGACAGACACAGACACACAAACATGCACACAAACAAACAAACACACACACACACACACACACACACACACACACAAACACATGCACACACATATGTATGTTTTTTTCAGTTTCCGTCTACCAAATCCACTCACAAGGCTTTAGTTGGTCCGAGGTTATAGTAGAAGACACTTGTCAAAGGTATCAAACAGTGGGACTGAACCCTGAACTATGTAGTTGAGAAGCAAGCTTCTTACCACACAGCTGCCAATAGGATTTTATTCCAGTACATCCCCCAACATTTTCATGATGCATTTAAAAACACTTTGAGCATCAGAGATTTTGGGTTTCAATTTTTTTTTAGTAACAAACAAGCAATCGGAATATATATTATACAAAACAAACTATATCAATAAATATACATTTTAAAAGCAAATGAAATATATCTATATGCAAAACAAAATATAATCATACACAATGGTTATGCAAAAAATATACTGATAGGTGCGGGAGTGGCTGTGTGGTAAGTAGCTTGTTTACCAACCACATGGTTCTGGGTTCAGTCCCACTGCATGGCACCTTGGGCAAGTGTCTTCTACTATAGCCCCAAGATGACCAAAGCCTTGCTAGTGGATTTGGTAGACGGAAAGTGAAAGAAGCCCGTTGTATATATATGTGTGTGTTTGTGTGTCCGTGTTTGTACCCCCACCATCGCTTGACAACTGATGTTGGTGTGTTTATGTACCTGTAACTTAGTGGTTCAGCAAAAGAGACTGCTAGAATAAGTACTAGGCTTACAAAGAATAAGTCTTGGGGTCAATTTCTTCGACTAAAGTTGGTGCTCCAGCATGGCTGCAGTCAAATGACTGAAACAAATGAAAGAATAAAAGCTTTTCAGTTCAACTTCTTCAAAAGAGGAGATGCACAAAATACATACTTCATCTGTCAGAAAGCCAACAAATACTTGGGGAAGGATTTGGTGGGGTAATATGAAATTGATTTCATATTACTTCACTAGCCCCTTCCTAGTATGAATGCAGTTTCAAGCTACCAGCAGGTGAGCTGAAATGGGAGTTAAGGCTCTGAAGTTGTTATAGTGACATAATTTGAAAAAAACAAATGTCAACAGTAGATTTGTTAGTATGATTATTTCGTTACAGGCCTTAGGATACACCCACATGATCCCTGCCATTTCTAGCGTAATAATCACCCACAAAGAGGATGGACTACTTTTGAGTTTGTTTAAAAGACAGAGATTAAGTTTGTGATAAAATAATGAAAGAAATATTTACTGAGTGAATTCTATGAGACGAATAAAAGATACAAAGAAACAGAGAAAAATTACACAAATTTGGAAGGATATGTATAAATATTTAGTAACTAGTAAAGAACTGCCTGGAGGGCAGCCTTTCTGCTACTCTAACTGTGGAGGGAACCTGTGGTAAAGGTAGTCTCGGAAAGACATTGGATGAAGTGGTGAAGAATGATCTTCGAACTTTGAGCTTCACAAAGGCAATGACAATGACCGAGACCTTTGGTGATATGCTGTGTTTGAGAAGACCTGTCAAGCCAAGTGAAATCGTAGTCATGGCTGATGCTGGTGTCACATAACTGGCACCCGTGCCACTGGCACGTAAAGAGCATCTTTTGAGCGTTGGGCCTCACTGAGGCAAAGTGGCTGAATTCCTTTCGAGCATTGGGCCCCTTGGAGGCAAGGTAGCTGAGTTCCTTTTGAGCATTGGGCCTCATGGAGCCAAAGTGGCTGAGTTCCTTTTGAGTGTTGGGCCTCACAGAGGCAATGACCAAGTCCTTTGGCATTATGTCATGCTTAAGAAGAAGACCCGATAAGCCGAGCAAAATCGCCGTCGTAGCAGATACTGGTTTCACGCAAATGGTATCCATGCCATTGGCATGTAGAAGCACTTGTTACACTCTCAGAGTGGTTGGTGTTAGGAAGGGCATCCAGATGCAGAAAACCATGCCAGATCAGACCAGAATCTGGTGCAGTCTTCCAGCTTACCAGCCCTGGTCAAACCATCCAACCCATGCCAGCATGGACAACGGACATTAAATGATTATGATGAAATCTATAATATTTTAATAGATATATAATTGTATAATAGATATATATTATAACTGATATATGATATTGTAATAGAAATATAATATTATAATAGATATATAACATTATAAACAGTGCAGTAATTGGCTGAAGAAGAAGAATGACAGATTGAATGCTGTGTGGTATTTAGCTTTATTAGTTTATGTTCTGAGTTCAAATCTTGCCAAGGTCAGCGTTGCCTGTCAGTGTTCTGAGGTTGATGAAATAAAGGACCAATCAAGCAGAGGGGTTGAATTAACCCTTTGGTATTCAGATTATTCTGTCTAATGTAATTCTTATTTATTCACATTGTTTTGAATTAATCAGGCATTATCTTGTAGCTTTGAGATTTCGATGTTGTGATTGTCTGTTTTTGGAATGACATTTTAGGGTCGCTGTTAGAGGCTAGATATCAATAGATTGGACATAAAACAGAATATTTTTGCTGGATATGACTGGTTTAAATGCTAAAGGGTTAAATCAGTTACAATTCCCTGCCTCTCCTTAAATTTATGGATGTGTTCATGTAAGAAATCATTAATAGATTGATGGAATCGTTAGTGCATTGGATAAAATGCTTAGTTATTGTACTTTATGTTCTGAGTTCAAATCTTACCAAGGTTGACTTTGTCTTTCCTCCTTTGATAAAATAAAGTGCCAGTCAGTTACTGAGATCAATATAATATTCTGTTCCCTTTCCACAAATTTGTGGCCCTTATATCAGTGTAAGAAATTAAGGATGATGGATTAAGCAGAATTGTTCGAGCATGGGATTAAATGCCTGGTGGTATTTATGCTAGCTCTTTATTTTCCGAGTTCAAATCCTGCTAAAATCAGCTTTGTCTGTCCTCCATGAGGAGTCAATAAAAGAAAACAAAGAACTGTCAAATACTGGTGATAATTTTATTGACTAATGCCCACCTCTAAAAAATTGTTGGTGTTGTTGTCGTCATCAAAGATTGTCTGTGTAGAGTAATAGTTCTCAACTGGTGTCCAGATGACCCATGGGGGTCCAGCTGGCACTGAGGATTCCAAATGGCTCTTGGGGATCCATATAAGATTTTGTTGTTAGAATTTATCTGCAATTGGTTATACTTGTACAATACACAAAATATTTCAACAATTTTTTTTCTACAATTCCTAATAATATCTAATCATAAAAATATAATAGTATTTGTTTTTTCAAATGTGGAGGCGCAATAGCCCAGTGGTTAGGACAGCAGACTCGTGGTCATGGGATTGCGATTTCAATTCCCAGATCGAGCGTTGTGTTTATTGCGTGAAAACACCTAAAGCTCCACAAGGCTCTGGCAGGGGGTGATGGCGAACCCTACTGTACTCTTTCACCACAACTTTCTTTCGCTCTTTCTTCCTGGGCTCTCATCACCATTACGGAATTTCTGAAACCACCTTTGTACTGTGCGATCACTTGTGGACCACTCTCCTCATGCTCTGTTGATATTGGCAGCAGTTTGGGAGGCATTGTGCCCAAGTTTGAACTCATGCAAGAAAAGTAAGTGAAGGTTCTTTTTTGTCATGTTCATAATTAAAGGTGCCTATGCTTCAAGAATGTTTTCTGTCTGACATACGTAGAAAATTATTAAAGTGCATACATCAGTTATTAGGTATGTCGAAATTCACCTAAAATATAATTAAAATACTATGATAAAATTGCGTTTCAAAACACAACACTTAGAGCAGCCATTATTTTTGGAACAACCAGTACAGAGAGATAACAGGGTAATGCCGTAGTAGGATGGTGAGATGGGGTACTATGCTAAGAGAAATAAAGCTAAGTTAGGAGGAATGAACAGGTAGAAGGAAATGATACTTGAGAAGTAGCAATCAGTAATGGGGAAACCAAAAACTAAGAATAAAAGATGATAGATTTGAACAATGAAGAAAAAAAACAACAGAAAATGTAGAGAAATGACAAAATAAAAAATTAAAAAATTAAAAATGAAAAGCTGACGAGAAGTTGAGGTAGTGTGAAAGGTTTTGATGTATTACATGAATAGTGAACAGTGAGGAGGTCTGTGGAAATCCTTGTTTGAAAATCCCAGAAAGTTATGTTTTTTTTTAATTCAAATTTTCAAAAGTTCAAAAGATCTGACAGTTTTTTGAGAGGCAGGCAGGCAGGCAGGTAGGTAGGTAGCCACATAGATAGTTAGATAGATAGATATACCTTATGCTATATGTATTGTATCTAAGCAGTGTCTAGTCGAGCTACTTTTTAGACTGTGTGTAAATTTATAAACCCTGCTATAATTATTATAGTTTGTGTTGCTTTGTATCCAACCTTGTACTTAATTATTGAGACTGCCTGATTCAGAAATGTGTTGTTGTTGTTTCCATTGACAATGTTTCTCAGAAGGCATCTGTTTCGGATGAGATGTCACGGAAGCAACTTAAAGCAAAAATATTCTGCTCCAGTAGAACTAGTATTGGAAATTTTGCCTAAGTTACCTGATTAACTAAATGAAAGGATTCCTTCTATTTCGGCTGACTTCAAGAGAAAGACAAACCGAAGAATTTTCCATTTACAAGAAGAAGAAGAAGCAGCAGCAGCAGCTAGCAAGTCGTGCCATACTTGAAACAGGAATATTGACAGAAGAAAATAGAAAAAAGATCGCAGAATTTGATTTGTTTTTATGTACTCACTCCATTTTTATCGCTCTTAGTTTCTTTTACCGTTTCTTTCACCATTATGCATTCATACCTGCCTGTTTCTCTCCTCTCTCAATATCTCTTTTATTATCTCTTTATCTCTCTTTTCTCCTGCTTATCTCTTATCGCAGTCTCACTTTCAACTTTTGTATTTCTTTTATATACAAATACATGTGTGTCTAGAACATATGCATATATGTAGATATTTGTATGTCTGTTTTATGTATATACTACATATAGACTCAGAAGTATGGTTGTGTGCTTAACAAATCCACATAGCATCTACAGAAGCCCTAAGTTCAGCTGCATAACACCTTGGGCAAGTAGCTTTTACTGTAGACTTGGTTTCGCAAATACCTTGGGAGTGGAATTTGGTTGATGGAAACTGAGAAGCTTCTTGTAAATCTACCCAAACACATATGTGGAACTATCTTATATTTAAATCTGTTACTTTTACCTGTGTTGTAACTGGAATTCCTGCATCAGTAGATTTAAAATTTTCTTCAAGGTTTCAATTTCAAAGTGAAGACAGCCAGGAGTCTGGAGGTGAGGACTACATTGGAAAGACTGATTTTCTTATTCTTTCAGGACCTATACTACATATGCAAATATATATACAGGCATAGTTGTGCGGTTAAGAAACTTGCTTCGCAACTACTTGGTTCTGGGTTCAGTCCCCGGCAAGTGTCTTCTACTATAACCCTGGGCCATCCAAAGCCTTGTGAGTGGATTTAGTTGATGAAAACTGAAAGAAACTTGTTACACACATTCACACACAAATATATATCACTTATATATATCATCATCATCATCCTTTAACGTCCACTTTTCATGCTAGCATGGGTTGGACAATTTGACTGAGGACTGGTGAACCAGATGGCTACACCAGGCTCCAATCTGATTTGACAGAGTTTCTACGGCTGGGTGCCCTTCCTAACGCCAATCACTCTGAGAGTGTATATATATATATATATATATATATATATATATATAAGTTTGGCCAAAAGTCACCTGACA
>NC_069007.1:11317045-11325548 GCF_001194135.2 Octopus bimaculoides
CTACTATAGCCTCGGGCCGACCAAAGCCTGGTGAGTGGATTTGGTAGACGGAAACTGAAAGAAGCCCGTCGTATATATGTATATATATATATGTGTATGTGTTTGTGTGTCTGTGTTTGTCCTTCTAGCATTGCTTGACAACCGATGCTGGTGTATTTATGTCCCCGTAACTTAGCAGTTCGGCAAAAAAAAGAGACCGATAGAATAAGTACTAGGCTTACAAAGAATAAGTCCTGGGATCGATTTGCTCGACTAAAAGGCAGTGCTCCAGCATGGCCGCAGTCAAATGACTGAAACAAGTAAAAGAGTAAAAGAGATATGCACTGGCTCACGAACAAAATTTGCTTAGGGGGTTCAAACCCAAACCCCAAAATTTTTACAAACAAGGTCTTATCTTTTTTTTATTTATTTATGTTCTTTGAGAAGAAATCTAACTTTGAGTTACTTTTTACTCACTGTTTTCTAGACCTGAGAAAAGTAAGTGTGGGTACAAATCTGCCTCTCTATTATAATGTGGATCCTTGTCCACTTGTATGATGTTGTTGGTACTGTAATATTGACGCCACTATAATGTTGTGGCAGTATTCTGCATCTTATTATCTTTGATTCATCTATCGTGTTATCGCTGATAGCTCTGCAAGGCAATGACTTTGAAACTTCTACCTTGACAGTAACTCGAACTTCTATATATCCCATAACTGACACTGACTCCAACTGAGAACTCATACAATGACTCTACTACTACTGACCTCCTACAACGACTGACTGTCTGACTTTGTAGTGGTCGGTTCATACCACTTTGTCATATGGGAAGGGGTGTACTATTTCACTACAACACTATCTGTCTATCTATAAATAACTAAATCAATAACTAAATAGATAGATAGATAAATAAATAACTTGACATCCATGTATGTTTCTAGTGCTTGTGTGTAAGTGGGAAGTTAACCACGCTAACAGAATCTTTATCAGAGGTTGTTCTCTAACTGGATGTGAGCTTTAAAAAAAAGAAAAAGAAACCATTTCAAATTATATGGAAAATGGTGAGATGAAATGAAAAAATATCTGCTTTAGCTAGAATCAAGTATAGTTGTAGAATTCTTTACAAAGAGAGATCAAAATTTCAAAGTTAGTCTTTAAAAGAATATTATTGGAACAACTTCAGTAATGAAGATTCTGTGTCAATACTGATAAAATAGTTTTTATGAAAAACAAGAAAAGTATTTCATGTCTGAAAGGAATTTTAAAGAATTCAAAGGGAAAATACAGGAATGTTTTCTATCTCTGAGTATCGGTACTTGAGAATGATTTCTGCTAAAATCTATTTAGTATGCGTAAACTACAAGATTGGCCCTACATATTGAAATATGTCATGAGGCTGTGCAGTAAGAAGCTTGCTTCCCAACCATATGGTTCCAGGTTCAGTCCCACTGCATGTCACCTTAGGCAAGTGTCTTCTACTATAGCCCCAAGATGACCAAAGTCTTGTGAGTGGATTTGGTAGACAGAAAATGAAAGAAGCATGTCATTATCATCATCACTGCTTAATGTCCATCTCCTCTGCATGCTGGGTAGAACAGTTGAGGGAAAACTACCCTAGGCTACTTCTCTGTTTTGGCAGGGTTTTTACAGCTGAATGCCCTTCCTAACACCAACCATTTTGCATAGCATATGTAGCTATCTTTATGTCTGCCCCCCCCCCCCAATAACTGCTTGACAACTGGTGTTGGTGTGTTTACATCCCTATAACATAACAGTTCAGCAAAAGACACTGATAGAATAAGTACCAAGCCGAACAAAAAAAAAAGTATTGGAGTGAATTTGTTAGACTAAAACCTTAAAGGTGGTGCCCCAGCATGGCTGCAGTCAAATGACTAAAACATTTAAAAGATATAAAAGAAAATGATAATCATCATTATCATTGTTTTAACATTCACTTTTTCATTTTTCCATGGGGCAAATGGAATTCACCGAAACAGATTATTTGTGGCTGGATACCTCTCCTATCACCAACCCTTACTTGCTTCAAAACCAAGGTAGTACTTCTTCATGGCCAGAGATGTTTTCATGAAAGACTAGAAGTGAAGGGCACCGATACTTGATTGACAGTGATACTCTTTTACAACAATCACACAACACACACACTATGGGCTTCTTTCAGTTTCTGTCTACCAAATCCATTCACAAGGATTTCGTTGGTCCTGGCCTCTAGGAGAAGACACTTGCCCAAGTTATCATGCAGTGGGTCTAAAATCAAAACCATGTGATACAGAAATTCACTTGTTAACCAAAACGTATAGAGGTCTAACATATATATATAATTCTGGAAGACATTCCAGTGACACATCTTGCTTCCATAGTTTTTTGGAGTCCAGAAATATAATAAAGAAGCAACATGAAACATTTAAATTTCATCATACATTTAAGTTCCATTATATGTGAGAATCAGGAATACAAAACTCACTCTCAGAATTGCCAAAGCAGGGAATAAACTCTGTGTGTCTGTTGTTAACTGTCAGGACACTGAATTCTTCAAAAATTATATACTTCCCAAAGTTGACATGTGATGGATTGGCATCCCATCCAGGTGGGGAACCTATACGCCAATGAAACCAGGGAACCGGTCCTTATGAGCCAGGCATGGCTCAAGAAGGAACAAGCAACAACAAAGTTGACCAACACTACTCCAGACTTACTTAGGTACCCTTTCTTCTTGGTACTTTTTACTATCCATGTCTATCTGTGCTTAGCCTATGTATAAGTTTGGATACCATTGCTGTTTTTCTTTGCTTGACTTCTTGCAGTTTTCTGTCTCCTCATTTATCCATTTCTAGCAAATTGTTTTTCATCTGACCATTGTACACAATAAACTCATCATTTTCTTCTACTCGAGGCACAATGCCCGAAACTTTTGGGGAGGGAGCCAGTTGATTAGATCGACCCCAGTATGCAACTGGTACTTAATTTATTGACTCTGAGAGGATGAAAGGCAAAGTCAACCTCAGCAGATTTTCAACTCAGAATGTATAGACATACAAAATACCGCTAAGTATTTCGGCTGGCGTGCTAACCTGTTTGCCAGCTCACCGCCTTGGAAATCAATATTTTTTTCTACTCTAGGCACAAGGCCCGAATTTTGGGGGAGGGGGCCAGTCGATTAGATTGATCCCAGTATGCAACTGGTACTTAACCTATTGACCCCGAAAGGATGAAAGACAAAATCGACCTCAGTGGCATTTGAACTCAGAATGTAAAAACATAATAAATTCATTATATTATATTATTCCTGGGAAGGTGTGCGGCTTAGTGGTTACTGTATCCACCTTATGATTGCATGGTCATGGGTTCAGTTTCCAGTGATGTGTTGTGTCCTTCAGCAAGACACTTTATTTCACATTGCTCCAGTCCACTCATCTGGCAAAAATGAGTTGTACCGGTATTTCAAAGGGCCAACCTCATCACACTCTGTGTCACGCTGATTCTCCCTGAGAACTACATTAAGGGATGTGTCTCTGTGGAGTGCTCGGCCACTTGCATATTATTTTCACGAGCAGGCTGTTCTGTTGATCAGATCAACTGGAACACTCATCATTGTAATTGACAGAGTGCCGTATTATTTCTAAAGGTTTCATGTACACAGCCTTATTTGGCTAACTTATGAATGAAATAACCCCTCTTCCACAAAATAATGAAAATAATTTGTTCCTTCCCCCTATTTATTAATGGAAAAACAAAATACAATTTACCTCTGTATAATTCTTGTTTCTTTGTCATGTTTATGAAACAAGTTTAAGTTTAAACTATCTTTAGTTTTATCAAACATGACAATTTTATTTTCTGCCCCCATTTCAGTCCTCATAGGCTTCATTGGTGAGGGTAGGGTCCATACCTTCTCTGCAGGAACCATTGTTTTAACAGGAATCATGGATTATCTACTGCTGAGATGTGTGATCAGCATTTGTGTCACAAACCACTCACATGATCCATGATGTCCTAAGCCATTTGTCATATATCAACACTATCTTCATTAACCATTATCTGGCCATATTACTCATTAGGTACATCATTTATATTTTCTAATTAAATTTGTAATTAACGAAGAATTTGGAACGATTTACTAAAACAACATTTTCATTATTAAACTGGTGTTTGGGAGATATTTTATAGCAGTTATGATTTAATTCAATTTAATTTAAGATATGGATATTTTAAAATTGTCATTTTATATCAAAGAAAAAAATGGCTTCTGATTGGTTGCTAGCAAAGAAATTTTGTGATAAAAGTTGAAAAAACTGTTGTTTGTTGTAATATTTTAAAACGTATTTAATCAAGTCTTCTTTGGTCTTGTTTTTCCTGAGTATCACGAGTTGTACGTGTTCTTTTAAATTACGAAAAGCCAAATTCTCATATTTCTAAGACTTCTTTGATTACAGAAATTCTATGGTGAAGATTGTAACATAATAAACAGAAAGTGTTCAATGCAACTTTCATTGGTGGAGTGTGGGGATAGAGGTTTCTGGTAAAATAACTTTGTCTTTATTGATTTTGTGTCTGGGACACAAAAAGAAAAAAAAGGTCTTACATAAAATAATAAAGGAAAGTTTAATATGAATATTTTGAAATAGGAGGTTTTGTGTTATAGAACTAGAAGTAGTTTTTAACAGAAGTTTGAAACTATGAAGAATTTGCAAATATTTATTAAAATAACAAACTTTTTCTTTACTAAATGAGTGTTTTGGACATAGTTTAGTGAAAAGTTTTTACATAAAATTATGTTGAGAAAACAAAAAAAAATGTTTGAAATGAACATTTTGAAATAGCAAAGTTTAGTATCAGAGAACCAGATGTGATCCCAGACTTGTAATGGTTTCATTAGAGTTAAGAGTTTGTGAGAAAAAGCTGTGGAGCAATATGATACCAGGCTGGAATAAATTGCTTAGTTTAGTAACTAATGTTATGGTTAAGGCAGCGAACTGGCAGAATCGTTAGTACACTGGGCAAAATGCTTTGTAGCTTTTCATCCAACTCTATGTTCTGAGTTCAAATTCTGCCATGGGTGACTTTGCCGTTTATCTTATTGGAGTCGATAACATAAGTACCAGTTGAGTTTTGGGGTCAATGCAGTCAACTTACCCCCTCCCCCAAAATTGTTGGCCTTGTGCCAAAATTTGAAATCAACATTATTGTTGTAGTTGTTTGGATATAAGTCTTCCCTAAATGAGCTGACCTTTAGAGATTTGTGGCATAGTTTTTAATGAGGGACCTTGGGGGTCTGCATACAACAAAAGTAGCATGTGTGGTGCCTGAATAGTGGAGGTGTATGATCAGGTAACTCTTAGGAACAGAGCCCTTTTTAAAAGTGAGAAAAAAGACAAAGGAGACAGCATGCCTATATGTCTCCCTGTTTTTTCTTCTCTGATTACTGTAATGCCAGAGGCTGGAGTATCTCTGTTAGTGATTTAATGCCAATTAGTTGAGTGGCCTTTCTCTGGCCCTTGAACATTACAGTATTCCTGTAGTCTAAGAATTCTTAGACTGGAATATTGTTCTTCATAATTTAAAAGAATATACAAGACCATCGGAAGACAACTTGATTAAACATGTTCTGTTTTGTTGATTCTGTCCATGTTTTGTAGTGTTAAATAACCCCAACATTTTTACAATTTGATCTAAAAAATCTTTTCATATCAGTAAGTTGTGCACTACTTCCCCTGTTTTATTAGATAACTGCCAATTTCCAAATATTTTATCATCATCATCATCATCATCGTTACCTAGTAAGTAACAAACAAAAAAATTTTTTAAATAGTAAAGAAAAATCTCCTTTGAATCACACACAGCCCTCATAGAAATAGAACTAGAACAATGGAAAATGTAATAGTAATAGACACAGGACAATGGTATGATGACAGGAACATGTTTGGTCACAGCTCCTCAACCTCAGGGCTGACCTGTGAAAGAAGCAACTATAACCACAAGAACTACATCACTAGATTTTATGATTCCTAATTTAGAAACAAAGGTTTTTTATGTTAAGAGTATTTATATATCGAGGAATAAGATATCTGATGTTAGCTGGAGATGTAACCAAACAAAAGATAGTGTATATAAATACACACTGACACACTTTGAATAATATACACTCTGAACATGACGTTAATTGACTGGTAATTATAATCTTATTAACGATGACTTATCTCAGACATTTTAACCTTCAATATCTGATGAAATTCAGTGGATGATTAAATTTCCCTCATGTTAGTTGTTGTTGCTGTGTGGTTTTCTGAAGGGTCAGTAAATTAGATTTGCTTGATACTGCTCATAAAAAAAGTAACCATAAATGCAGCATATTTGAAAGTTACAGAATATAGTGAGGTGATAAGATGTTAAACGAGAACATCATCATCATCATTTAACGTTCACTTTTTCAAGCTTGCATGGGTCAGACAGAATTTATTGAGGCAGATTTTTCTGCAGTTGGGTTCCTTTCCTATTGCCAGCCCTCACTTATTTCCAAGCAAGGTAATATTTCCCCATGGCCAGACATGTTTTTCATGGACGACTGGAAATGAATTAACTTGCTTGTATAATGGGATCTTCATTTACAACCATTATGTGATGTCAAGAAAAGGGTATGCACAAACACGCATGCACACATACACACACGACAGACTTCTTTTAGTTTTTGTCTACCAAATCCACACACAAGGCTTTGGCCGATTCAAGGATTTAGCAGAAAACACTTCCCCTAGGTGCCACACAATGGTGGGACTGAACCCAAGACTACATGCTTGAGAAGTAAACTTCTTAACCCCATGGCCACAACTATGCCTACCAAGAAGAAAGATTCTAATAGTCTCAATAATTTGGGTATAAAACCCCTTTACAAACTTTTGAGAGAAAGAGAGGGTGGGAGAGAGAGACAGTAAAAGTGTGGCCCATTTTACCAACCTAAATGGACATTTATTCGTTCTCTTTTTTATCCTTTTAAACCTTTGTAAAGAGGTATTTTACCCGAAATGTCAGGTCCATTGAATTATTTAAGGCAACAATTCTTTAGTCTTGTTTTTGTTGCTATTTAATGTTCTAACTACATTACTGTAATCTTTCAGTACACTGCTTTTAATATATATTCTGCAATGTTTCAAGCCAGCTACAACATTCCTCTAAAATGTTCATATTTAAATTAAAATCTCATTCTAATTCTCAGATGGCAAATGATACTGTAAGATTTCAGTGGGTCAACACCCACTTAATGTACCTAAATATTAACTTACAGATATTTTGTTAAAACCTCCTCTCCCCCGCCCCTCTCTCTCACACAAGATCTTAATTATATTGAAAATCAATTGAAATACATGGGTTGTGTGTCTCTGTTCATGAGAAATATGACCAAGGAAGGGTTAAAGCTTAGCGTTGAAGAAATCTATTCTTGTCTCACCTTTACTCGACTGTCAAGTTGAGATTGAAACAAATCAATGAAGAAATGTGTGTATCAGGATTGAGGGACCCTTCTCATTATTAGAGATAAATTACAAGGATATAACAACATTTTGGCTTACATCTGTGCTTAGAAACAGGTCACGAAGACATAATAATTGCTGGTTCACATCTGTGTTCCAGCTTACATATGTGTTTAGATGTTAGCTGATACTATGTATCATTAAATTGACAAATTAGTCTGCAGAGAAATGGCTAAAATTTGCCCTGTTTATAATTATACCATATATTACGTATTTATCATATCATACCTTGATACTGTGTAGACTAAGAGCCCCATTGACTGGCTGCTGGTATTTATAGGGACTCCTTCCTAGAGTATCTGTTGCATTTGTTGAGTATATAAACAATTTGGCTCCTTGTTTCTCTGGAGACTGTCAAAATAATGTAGATGCCTCTGATGAGAACCCAATAAGGTTTGAAAACTGATTAAGGTTGATTATCACTTTTTTTTCAGTCTGTGGAGAAATAACTAAAATTTGCCCTGTTTATAATTATAGAATATGTTACTTAAATTACTGTTTAAATTTTGAAGATTAAATTCTTGTTTTCGTTTGGAATTTAAGTCAGAGAGCACTTTCTAATTTGAATGAGTGCAAATCATTCATTGGTATAATATTGCCCCATGCGCCTATTTGGGATATCTCTTCAGATCATATCCTACAGTTTTAAAAGAAAAAAGGGCATATCCGACTAATATAGTCACAGATAGATTGTCTGAAGAAGGAAAAAATGAGCATGGTTTAAATGTCTTTGATCACAGGTCTTCTCACTGTTACACATAGAAACATACACATGTATGTGTGTGTGTAGATAGATAGATAGACATTTATATATATATATATATGTTGGCGTTAGGAAGGGCATCCAGCTGTAGAAACTCTGCCAAATTAGATTGGAGCCTGGTGTTGCCATCCGGTTTCACCAGTCCTGTCAAATCGTCCAACCCATGCTAGCATGGAAAGCGGACGTTAAACGATGATGATGATGATGATGATGATGA
>NC_069007.1:11326153-11328641 GCF_001194135.2 Octopus bimaculoides
ATATATATATATATATATATATATATACAGGGTCTTGCAGATAAATTGAGACAATTTTTATGATGCATAAAATTGGTTGTAAATACTAAAATGATGGCAGTAGACAGATATAATTTTAATGTAACATTTATTACAACAAAACACATTTGTCACTCAATATGGCCACCCTTTTGGGCAATTACTACGTCCACAAGAGAACAAAATTTTTTGCAGCTGCTGCAACTTCTGCATTTTTTATTTTGTGTGGTGAAGGATTGGTTTTGGTCCATGCTTGAAGTAGAACCTATAAAAAGTAATTGAGAAGGTTGAGATCTGGGCTATTACTGGGCCAGATGTTGGTCCTCACAAAAGAAGGCACCTTCTAACCAAGGAAGGCCTGTGTTGCTTTCAACTATGGCATAGTGCAAAATCCTGGATAAGCACCACATTGTCAAGCACAAACTTCTGCTCCATCCAAGTTAACAGAGAGTTGTTCAGGATGTCCAGATACTCCTTTGTGCTGATATTCAAGCCAGACTCAATGAAGTGTGGATCCATGACACTTCCATCACTCGCCATGGCTCCAAATAACATCACAGAGGCAGGATTCTTAGTCTCAAACACAGTGGGGACGTCAGAAGGGTTGTATGCAATCACTGAAGAATTTCTGCAACTCACCTCAGCCTCCACAGTGAACTTCTTCTCATCTGCAAACAAGAGAGTTTTTCCTGCACCTTGATGCTTGATGAATGACAGAAGCTTTGGGCATCTCTCGGCTTTGGTTGTTTTGGCCTTAGCTGTTTGGAGGTGACGGTGTTGTTGAACATAGCTAGTCACACCAAGGTTCCTGTCCACAACTTTGGACACCGTAGAAAGGGACACATTGCATTTCTTTACAAGATTTGTCGTAGATGTGGATGGGTTGACTTCAATTAAGCTCTTGAGGCCAGCAAGAAACTTTGGATTACACTTGGAATCATTTTGTGTCTTGTGTTCTTTTCTACCAATCTTTCCCTCTTCTTTAAATTGTTTATACACATGATAAACTGTTACTTTTGGAAATTTTGTCAACTTAACAATTTTATTGGCAGTGTGCCTTGTGCATGCCAAAATATCAATGATGGAATGATTCTGTTGTTCCATGACTGTCTGTTGTCAAATCAGTTTGCTATTTACCCAAAAAATAAAGAGGAGAATTAGATTTTCCAGCAAGCAAGATTTTGTCAAAGGCTGAAATGTTATGCCCACTTAGTCAACTGCTTAAAATGGGTCCCAGTTTATCTGCAAGACACTGCACACACACACACACACACACACACGTATATATATAACTAGATACATGCACACATCATCATCATCCTTTGACCAACCTATGGTTGGTCGCAACTCCATTGACAATCCCTTTCCGCACTACATGGTCCTGCATTGCTGTGTTCAGATTTCTAATATCTAAACCCGAGTCCCAATATACAGTATCTGGAAATGTCAGTTTCCTGGAGAAAACACTTCCAGAGGGATGCCATAGGAGCAGGGATGAGATAACCTCTTTCTCTGCTAGATGACAGTGGTCAGCAAATTGTAGTCGTTTCTTCTGCTTTAGCTTGAGGGAGATTGTTATCAGATTTCCATAGATGTTACCAAGTGCACACACACACACACACACACACACATATATATTATGTACAACCTTCCTCCTCATCATCATCCTTATTTTAACATCTGCTATTCTACGCTTGCATGGATACGATGAGACTTTGTTGAGACAGAGTTTTCTACAGTTGGATGCCTTTCCTAAGGCTAACCCTCAGCAGTTCTGAAGTCCCCCCACCCACTAGGTTATTGAACATCAAACAATCTTTCCATGATGACTGCAAACAAATGACACTGAGTGCATTAATGGTGAAAGGATTTTGTTTACAATCAACACACACCCGTGTAAACACAAGGGCAAATAGGAGCTCATTCAAACATTTACGCATGCATGTTTGAGTGCATATGCATACACACATACACATACACATATGAATGTATGTATTTCCATCCATTTTGCTATTTGCAAAGATAGACGTGAAAATCTATAAAAAATATGTTATAGAAATATTGATATATTGCAAGAGTGGGGTGGGGAAGTCTGAGATTAAAAATATTGATTGAGAAGAATATTAAGTTATAGGTGACTGGAGATATACAGATATTAATATACACCTATATTATGCCTGTGTGTGTGTAATGTATATGTATATATATATATTAGAGAGAAAGACATATACATATACATATATTTATACATATATATGTATGTATGTATATATATGTATATATATATATATAGTATATGTGTATATATATGTATGTATATACATATATATATATATGTCTATACACATATGTATATATACATGTATATGTATGTATATATATCTATATATATGCGCATATATGTATATATATATATATATATATATATATATATATATATATATATATATATATATATATATATATATAT
>NC_069007.1:11329346-11331138 GCF_001194135.2 Octopus bimaculoides
AAAAAAACATAAGGATAAGAGTTTTCTTCAAGCTTTCATCTCATATTTCAAAATATATTGTGACAGTTGATATTTCAAAAGATAACCAGGCTCAGTTTACCAGCTGATGATTGGAAATGAGTAACTTTTGAGTACTGAAATTGGAGCCTTTAGGTTATAACATATTAAAGAACACTCTACATTTATGTTGAGTCCTATAATTTATCTCTTCTAATGAGTCAACAGAAATTTGTGTGTATGTGTGTGTGTCTGTGTGCATGTGTGCGTTTGTGTCTGTGTATATATGTATTCATGTTTGTGTATATATATTTACATGTGTGTATCACTATACATGCACATGTATGTATAGTTATACACACATGTAAATATAATGTGTAATTATGTGTATGTGTGTATATATATATATATATATATATACTCACACACACACACCATATAAGCTGGTGTACAGTACAACTGGCTGTACAAGACGACCCCCAGGATTTCCATTTAAAAAGTGGGTTTTGAGCTATACTTGCTGAATAATACTACCCCAAATTTTCACAGATATATATAATTAAGAATCAGTTGAATAAGGTACTTAAATTGAGGTCAGTATAATCCACACACCCCAAAAATATTAATTGAATTTTGAATATCAAGACTCCATGCAAAGATGTTGATGGTTTTATTAATTATAAAGAATGTCAGATCCAGTGAAATGTGTGCATCAAATCATTGATGAACTGTCTTCTACCCAAAGAATCACACCTCGTATTTGATAGTAAAATATAATTCTTTCATCTTCGTCAATGTCTGTGACCAGTAATGCATAAAAGTGATAGCGGATGCCACCCACCAAAAAATGGCGACTCCATTGCTTGTTTTTTTTACTGGGGCAGTGAACAGTTTCATGGTAATTCTAAAAATTTAATTAAAGATATTGATGTTTTATTTACAAAAGTATTATGATGTTATTTACAGAATATTGAAAGATAGCAATACCATCATTCCAGAAGTTTTTTTTATCACAATATTCTTCCTAAGATGGCAAATTCCAGAAAGATATCATAGTTATTAAAATATTTCTCATTTCTCTTCCTGCTGAAAGAAACTCACATTGAAATTCTCGCTCTATGTCATTCACTCTCACTATAACTCTTTCACTGTTGCTCACTCTTTCCTTCTTTGTCTACCAGGACTGGGTAATAAATACGTCGTCTTTCCAATCATTTTCATTTTATTTTCCTTATTGTTATCTTTTATCCTTTACTTGTTTCAGTCATTTGATGACTGTGCCCATGCTGGGGCACTGCCTTGATGGGCTTTAGCCAAATAGACCCCAGGACTTTTGGGCTTTTTTTTTAAAGCCTGGTACTTATTCTATTGGCCACTTTTGCTAAACTGCTAAGTTATGGGGATGTAAACATACCAACACTGGTTGTCAAGTGGTGGTGGTGGGGGGGGACAAAAACACACACACACAGATACAATGGGCTTCTTTTAGTTTCAATCTACCAAATCCATCAGAAGGTTTTGGTCACCCGAGGCTATAGTAGAAAACATTTGCCCAAAGTTCCACATAATGAGACTGGATCTGGAACCACGTGGTTGGGAAGCAAACTTCTTACCTCACAGCCACACCTGTTGCTCACTTTCTAATTGAAATTTATCAGCCGTCTACCAGCACACCATTCCCTACTGCAACAGCAAATAAATGCATACCGTTAATTATGATGTGAATATATATATATGTGTGTGTGTGTGTGTATATATATATATATATATATATATATATATATATATATATATA
>NC_069007.1:11331225-11335382 GCF_001194135.2 Octopus bimaculoides
ACACACACACACACACACACACACACACACACACACACACACACACACACACACATAACAGCTGAAGGACACATGTCAATTCATTACGGCCATTTCTAATGACTCCTTTAATTGAATAATGAGTATATTATATAATTATAAAGAAACCGTTTTCCTCAGATGAATACGCGAACCTTGCAATTAGCAACATTCCAAATGATTTAACATATTTCAAAATCCACAGAGCAAAACATTTTCACTGATTCTGCTACTATTATAGTTGACAGAATCAGTGAAAATGTTTTGCTTCGTAGATTTTGAAATATGCTAAATCAATTGGAATGCTGTTAATTGCAAGGTTCATGCATTCATCTGAAGAAAACGGTTTCTTTATAATGATATCATGTACTCATTAATAAATTCAAGAAGTCGTTAGAAACGGCTGTAATGAATTGACACCGGTTCTTCAATTGTTACTTATTTATATTTTATTCATGTATCCCAGAACATGCCCTCCGCAAATTCTGGAGTACAGTATAGACTTTAAATTTAATAATATGTACATGTCAAAATAGCTCAAGAACTCAGCTGGGTCAAATTGTCTGCATGCACTACAAGAATATCATTCTGCCAGCACTCCTGTACCAAAGTTGATATTTACATAATATTGTTGTGTGTGTATATTATTCCAGCCTAACAAGGTGCCTCAATTTAAGTACCTAATTCCACTGAATCTTATTTATATATATGTGTGTGTATATATATATATATGAGAGGTATTGGTATTCAGAAGACCCACTTTAGCTAGTATCAGGTCATCCCATAAGTTCTGTCCGAATTTTGAATAAAGAAAACAAGTGATCAAATTTTATATTTAATTGAAATTTAATCATCAATGTACTTTCCCTGATTATTTATGACTTCCTTCCATCTATTTACAAGGTTTTTAATCCCATCAGTGTAAAACTCCTTTGGTTTCAAAGCGAAGAACTCTGAAATGTCAGTTTTGACCTCCTCCTGGCTTTCCTCTCTATGCCACCGATGTTATCCAAGGGAAAGGCAAAAGAGCCGATACAGCTTGGCACCAGTGATGCTGCAACTCATTTCTACAGCTGAGTGAATTGGAGCAACATGAAATAAAGTGACTTGCTCAAGAACACAACATACAGCCTGGTCAAGTTATTGAAATCACTACCTCATGATTGTGAGACTAACACTTTAACCACTAAACTATGCACCTTCACATGCAAACACACACACACACACAGATATGTGTGTGGTGGTGGTGATATAGGATGTGTGTGGCAGTGGTAGCAGTTGTGGGGAAGGTGGTAGTAGGAAGGTACGTGTGTGTGTGGCGATGGGTGGGAGTATTGCCTGATGTTGTATTACTGGTGAAAGATGCAAAGCAGCAAGAAGTACAGAGCAGCCATTTGGTATTTCCAGATGATGAATATCCTATTGTGATATATGCTCTGTCCTAATTTTACAGAGTCTCCCTTGTCACTCTTCTCTTTCACTAACCAATGATTCTCTTATTTGGGAAGCATAAAATAAAGAAAATAAGAGTATTTTCTATTTCACTACCATGACCACCACCAACAACAACAACAACATCATCATTGTCGTCATCATCATCCTCATCAATCATTATCATTATTGTCGTCATCATCATCGTTGTCATCGTCATCATCATCGTCGTCGTCAATCATTATCATTATTGTCATCATCATTATCGTTGTCATCGTCATCATCATCGTCGTCGTCGTCGTCATCATCACTATCTTCATTGATCCTAGCATCTTTGCTGCAATTGCAGTCATCATTGCAGTCTTGACTGTTTTTGTCATCGCCATGTTCATTCGATGGCTTATTCCTCCTCTTCCTCCTTCTCGTCGTCGTCATCACTATCATGGCTGTCATTAACATTTAGCATAAAATCGTCCTCATCCTACTCCCCCACCTCCTCTTCATTCATCCTCATCCTCATTATCGTCATTGTTTTCATTCATCTCCTTCCTCATCCTCCTCATTATCATCACTATCACTGATTATCATCTTTGCCTTCAGCCACCGACTTCATCTCCTTTCATCACCACCGCTCCCACCACTACTCCCCTCCAACCATAGCCACCACCACACACACACACACATACATGCCACCACACACACACCTCCACCACCGTCACTACCACTACTACTACCTTCCCCACAACTGCTACCGCTGCTGCACACATCCTATATCACCACCACCACACACACACTCACCACCACCATTACCCTCACCGCCCCGGACAACCCCATATACAAACTGCGACCACCACAACTGACAAGAAGCCAACAGGTTCCACAGAACACTTAATTGAATTACACTGAATGTCATTGTTAGAGGTTAATTAATTAACCGATCACTAATAATGCGAATTATAGTGATTAGTGTTACCACCTGCTTTGACTTGTCACTTAACGAATAAGCTAATGAGAGAGCCACAGTGTAGTCAAATAGGTGGCTAGAAATAGCAGCCAAATCACTCTTGAGTTTTAATAAAAAGAAGGACACCTTGGGGTAAATATAGCTTTCGATATATTATTCTTGAAAACACGACAGGGTGGTCATGACTGGAACTGTTTTCAGTATAGGTTTGCTTGATTAAGGCTGACATGACACAAACTTAAACAGCCTCTTTGTAGTTACTTAACCTCCTAGAATTCTCATTTATTGTCTTAAAAATCAGAATGACACAATGGCTAATGTAGTTCTTAGATACACTTCATCTGAAAATATTGATTAGGAGGGTCATGGTTGGATGACTTGGAGTAACACATGACAAGCACAAACCTGTGTGAGAGTGTCTTTGTCGATAAGTGCCCTGCTAAAAATAGCAGTCAAATCTCTCTCAAATCAAATACCCTACAATATTAAAGAAAGGAAGAACATACAAAGTAATGTATTCCAAGATAGCTAAGGGCTCCAATGGAAAGAGATTAAGTTCCTCTCTCAAGCAAGGCAAGGTCTTTTTATTTCATTGAAGACCCTCTGTTATCCCTGACACAAGTCACTCATCTCAGTACCACTGATGGTGCCGAAATGGGTGCCCAGTATGATTTGGAACTAGTGTCATCATAGAGGTATCAGAAAGTAAAGAGTTAGAACAAATACCACAAGGCATTTTGTCCCTACAACAATTCCATTAAGCCATGGACCCACACCTAGGCTAACTTCAGCAGGATTTGAACTCTAAAATGTAAAGAACTGGAACAAATCTCTCTTCCTCGACTGATACATCATTTCATTGACCCTGGAGGGATGGAATGTAAAGTTGGTCCTGGTTGCATTTGAACCCAGAACGTACAGGACTGTAAATCAGTTTCCCTGATATTTTTATGATTCTACTCATTCATTTCTTGATATATCAAGTCAAGGTGGGATGGTTACAGCTGGAGTGTCTCTGATTTCAGCTCATCTAAGGCAACATTACTGTGACCATCAAAGAGCACCTCCTCCTCCTCCTCCTCCTCCTTCTTCTTCTTCTTCTTCTTCTTCTTCTTCTTCTTCTTCTTCTTCTTCTTCTCCTCCACCACTTCCTTCTCCAATACCACTTCTTCCTCTTCCTCCCACACCACTTCCTATTCCACCTCCTCCACCACTTCCTTCCTTCACTTCCTCTTCCTCCACCTCCTCTTCCTCCACCTCCTCTTCCTCCTTCACCCACCATCTCCCCCTCCCCTATCTCTCCAACTACTACCTTCCTCCTCTCTTTGTGTAGTCGTCACCATCATCATCATCACCACCACCATCATCATCATCATCATCATCATCATCATCACTCTGTGTTGGCTTCCAACAACTCAGTTATGGTAGATGCTGGCCTACAACTCACATGCTTGTATGGCACTGTCACTACAACTGCAGAGACAGAATATTTTCTTCTCACAGACGCACCTACACATACATAAATGTACATGTGCACACACATACACACACACACACACACACACACACACACATTAGTAGCGTTTCCTGATTGGCTGTAAGGTGCGCAAAGCAGACACACCTAAGATTAGGATTTATAAATGAATCTAAGTAACAAACATTTTGATGTAAATGCTTCATTTTAAGGGGCACAGCTGGAAAACATCTATCACCATGTTTTATGTACCCTTCATTGCATGCACTG
>NC_069007.1:11335750-11340653 GCF_001194135.2 Octopus bimaculoides
TGGTAAGTAGCTTGCTTACCAATCACATGGTTCCGGGTTCAGTGTCACTGCGTGGCATCTTGGGTGAGTGTCTTCTACTATAGCCTCAGGCCAACCAAAGCCTTGTGAGTGGATTTGGCAGACGGAAACTGAAAGAAGCCTGTCGTATATATGCATATATATATGTATGTGTGTGTATATGTTTGTTCCCCCAACATTGCTTGACAACCAATGCTGGTGTATTTATATCCCCGTAACTTAGCGGTTCGGCAAAAGAGACTGATAGAATAAGTACTAGGCTTACAAAGAATAAGTCCTGGGGTCGGTTTGCTCGACTAAAGATGATGCTCCAGCATGGCTGCAGTCAAATGACTAAAACAAGTAAAAGAATAAAAGAATATATATATAAAACAAAACAAAAAAAACACAACAAGAACGTAACAGGCAATGACAAAACATCTGGACAGTTAGACGATACAAAGAAGGACAGGAAAAAAAAAGGACGGGCCATTCGGAGCTTTCTATCGTCAGTTGAGTTCCAGACAATTCCTGCAGTTTCGACCGGTTACACTTGAGACTGCTCCAGTCTGGCCGGCACCTAGAAAATCTGACCTAAGAGCACTAGATTGTTTGGAAGAAAGCAAGCGAATGTATATGTAAACAAGGGCGTAAAAAATGGAGAAATGTTACACAATTACAAATACAAACAACAAGACAATAGCAGCAGGTGTCTTTTGACTAAAGACAAATTGAAATTAAGCTGGCGCGTGTGGAAGTGAAGCCTTACGGCAGGGACATAAGAGATGAAAGTCATGGGAAGGAATATAACAGATGCTACACAGATGGATGTCGAATATTCTTTTATTCTTTTACTTGTTTCAGTCATTAGACTGCAGCCATGCTGGGGCACCTACCTGCAGTATTTGAGCTAAACAAATTGTAATAATCCTTTTAAAGTTGGATTGTTATAATGCCCACTTCAATATACAGTATACTTAGTAAAACCAGTAAAGATATGATTATCTCTTGACTGCCTACTATGTACTCCAGTACTTCACATTTTTCTCTGTACCACTAGTGACTAGTTTATTCCATTCATCACATAAGAGGGGTGTACCATTATTACTAATTCCCTCCAACTTCTCCCCTTTTAGGTTTTTGTTAGGAAGTGTCATTTTATTTAGCAATAATTTTTCTTTTATTCACTCCCACCTCCTTTTTTTGAGTTATTTTTTTTCATACAATTTAATATTTTTTGCACTTAGCATCTATTTTCAGGAACTTTTGTATGTTTACTTTTCCTCTCACTTGTATGCTTGGGTTCAATCACCCGCAGTGGTGTTGGAACTTGGAATGTATCGTTCAACCATTTCATCGGTTCTTCCAACTTCTTTGGTTCACTCTCCACAAATCTCTTTCCAGTTGGTTCCTGTGTCTCTTCTGTATGCCTTTTCTACTTTTTACCCAATACATCATTTTTATTTATGCATTTGGCCATCTTCCCAACTCTACTTTCCATTCTTGTATGCCCTCATAAACACCTTTTCACCAACTTTAAAGAATCTTGCTATGTCTTCCCTGGTACTTTTTCTTTTCTTGCTAGGTAGCAATTTATCAAAGACTGATTTTACTTCCCTTGAAAACATCATCTCCGCTGGTGATCTACCTGCTGGTGCATTCGGATTTGGTGTCACACTATACACTCTTAAAAACTGTTGTAGAGATACTTCATCCATGACTTGCTTATTTGATTTTCTAAGGGCTCTCTTGAAGGTATTGACAAAGCATTCTGCTTCTCTGTTAGATCTGGGATGGTATGGTGCTATAGTTACATGTTCTACTGCAACCATTTCACAAAATTTTTTTAATTTGCTCGACACAAATTGTGTTCTATTGTCAGACACTATCTTTCTGGGATGCCAAATCTTGCAAACAATTCATGTAAAAAATTTGTTTTTTTACGCATACAAATCTCTGGCCATTTCGAAAAATTATCCACTACAAGTAGTAAGACCCATTTAAAGGACCAACAACACCAATGTGTATTCTTGACCACAGAACATCTACTTTTGGCCAATGTTTACTTTTTATTTTGGGTAATTTTTCATTACATTTTGGCTTACATACAGGTGTTCCACTTTGTTTTACTGCAATTTTTTGTTTCATTCCCTCAACCACATTCCAACCTTCAACTGAACCAACTATATTTCCACATAAAACACTTATGGGCATATTCCACAATTTGAATAGTTCCATCCATTCTGTGCCAAATCGATTAAGTGAATCTTTTAACACATATCTTTGCCTCTTTTGTTTGACCTCAAGATGTTACATTACATACAAATTCACCGAGAAAATATAATCTTTTTCTTGTAACACCATGTGCTACCTTTTTTGATTTAATTAATTTCAGCTTACCGACATACTTCCACATTTTTTTTGTTTATAATGGTGATATCACTATCAGGGTCTAACTGCATTTTAACCCTTGTATTTCTGATTTTCACCTTCATGAATTTCCTTATCGTTATATTTCCAATTTCTTTCTATGACATACTATTTATTCCCTTTCTTTTGTTCTGACATTTTGTCACCTTCCTTCTACAGTGCATCTTTATATGTCCTATATTTCCACAATGAAAGCACTCTGCTTTTTTAAACAATTTTTCTTCAGGTGTATACCGCCACATGCAAAACATGGGTTAATTTCCTGATTTTTGTTGTGTTTTTTTAGAAAACACTTTATCTCTATTCTGACTATTTCACACTTGCTTTACTTGGAAACCATCATTATGTTGAATTTCCTTTGTGTCGTGTCTTAATTTAACTATCCTTTCACATTCTTCTGACACTTGCTGTAGGGTTACATCCTAGTTTTGTTCCAGTTTTCTAACTTCTGTGTCTTTTTCGGCAGTAAGTCCCTGTGTAAAAATCAGGCATTTGAACATATCTGGTGTTAATTCATCCATCTTAAACTTCTCACATTCCTTGTTTACTCTACCAGCATATGTGATGTAGTCCTCATCATTGTTTTTCTCATTGTTCAGACACTTCCAACATGTATTGAACAATGAGCATTTTTCACTGAAAATTTTACACAATATATCTTTTGTGTCATTAAATTTTATGTCTGAAGGTTTTCTTGGGAATACATAATTACTGTATCACTCATATTCTGTTGCCACCAGTTTTCTCAACATTAAATACGTTTTCATCTTGTCGTCGCAATCTTTACATTCTTTCTCGAAGATTTGCTAATATATTCTGTAGTATGCTTCGAAGCTAACTCCTTCGTCAGGTTTATATTTCAACTTTGTTATGGAGTCCGCAACATAGTCTGGCGGGAACACTTTTTCTGAATTTCCTGACTTCATTAATTGCAGTGTTTGTTGTTGTAGTAGTGATTGTTGTTCTTCTTCTTTCAGTTGTTGTTGTTGTTGTTTTTTGCAACTCGAGCAAACCAGCCAACAAATTTTCCATAATTTTTATGATTTCTTTTTTCGAAAAATTCATGCAACAGAACTTTGTGAGTTTGTTAACTTCTTGGGAGTTGTTAATTCCTCATAGAGTATATTAATTCCTCGTGAGTTGTTTAAATCCTCGTTGCCATTGTTAGAAGCCAGTTGCCCAAGGTGCCATACAGTTGGACTGAACACCAAACAATGTGCTCGGGAAACAAACTTCATACCACGCAGCTATGGTGGCACCTATTCTTTTGTGTACTACTAGTCAGGGAATGATGAAGTAGCACAAACTGGTGACCTTTGAAAGGTTTTAAATGTGTAATTCATGTATATTCACCTGATGAAAACTGTTTCTTTTTCACATGATGTTATATCTCCGTTCGTCAATTAAAAGATTCGTAGGAAACAGCTGTAGTGAATGACCCATTATCCATCTGTTGTTATACATACATATATGTATATATATATATATATATATATATATATATATATATATATATATATATATATATATATATATATATATATATATATATACTATCCGAAGTGTACCTTATTATATATCCCTCACAGCTAATCTTATCATCCGGTTTCGCACTAGGGGTACAATGGAATGTTAAGTAGCAATCGATTGGTGAGAACCTAGAGCGAACCCGATTGGTAAGACCAGCTGAGATGGATATATAATGTTGTATACTTCGGATAATATATCCACTCTATTGACACATATACGAGTACATCTTTTTCCTGACTTATGGACTTTTAGATGACTTGCTTCATACACACACATAGACACACCTACATGCATACACGCACACACACACACACATACATTATATGTTTGAATGCAGAAATGAGAAAAGTGGTGCTCCATATAAAACATATTCTATCTCTTCAAGTCCTAGGACTCATAACACCAGTTGTTACCATGGGTTTCATGTCCATTCTCCTTGATCATTCAATTGAATTATAAACTACAGTATTTTCCAAAAATATAAGACACAGGTGGTATTTAGTAGCTTTAGGTATACATACATACATCCATACATACATATATGCATATACGCATATGTCATTCTTTGATTTTTTTCTCTTTCTTTATTTCTTTCTTTTTCTTTCTTTCTTTCTTCATTGTCATTTCAGACAATTTTTCATTATCTTTTGAAAGACCTCTGATTTTCTCTCTCTGTTTATATGTGTGTAAGCACCTGTGTGTATATAATTACATACACTCACACGCACATGCATACATATATCTGTTGTACATCTATGTGTATATGTTCATATGTTTCTATCCATCGATCTGTCTATCTCTCTATTTATCTACACGTGTGTCAGCCTGTCTATCTATTTATCTATCTACCCATCTGTATGTGTGTGTGTGTGTGCATGGATACATATATACATGCATACATACATACATATATATATATATATATATATATATATATATATATATA
>NC_069007.1:11341018-11343842 GCF_001194135.2 Octopus bimaculoides
TATATATATATATATATATATATATATATATATATATATGCACATATACATATAAAGCTATTAAAGAGAAAGCAAGGAATATATGAGTAGCTGGGTGTGGAGAGGAATTAGAAAGATAGTGAAAAGGTAAGAGAGAAAGCCGAATGTTATCAATATCTCCATTAATCTTGGAGACCATTGCTATCTTTCCAAACAATTCTTCTAGTTGTTGACATTATTGGGAATGTCTGGACCAGTTCTGCTACATATTACTCTCTTTTATGGCATTCACGGATAGTAATTTGTCATGCTCAACTGAACAACTTACTGCCAATTAGCTGGAATTGTGGTGCACACCATACACTTCAATGTATTCACAGATCACTGTACATTTGGAACTGTAAATATATACACTTACATGCATACACAGATATATAGAGAAACACAGGCAAATATATAAATATATATATATATATATGTTAGTGTGTGTGTGTGTATGTATGTATGTATATATATATATGTGAGTGTGTGTGTGTATATATATATATATATATATATACATACATGTGTAGGACTCACTGTGTGTACGTGTGTATTTGAGTGTGTGTGTGTATATATATATATATATATATATATATATATATATATATATATATATATATATATATATATGTGAATATATGTGTGTGTGTGTGTATATATATATATATATATATATATATATATATATGTATATGCATGCATGCACACATACACACACACAACTTGTAGCACATTATGTTGCTGGCAGTGGTGCAGTCTCTTGACTTCCGCCAACCCCAAGAACAGACCCACTTTTATGCTGGCTTTACTTTGATCATCTTCCTCTGTGTAACAAACCAGTCACAAGAGGTGACACAGAAGTATTACATTCCATTGTGCTTTGCATTTATGGGATGCTCGATACCTTTTGTAATGCCTGTTTGGAAAGCACTTGAGAAATAGTGGAGTTGATGAGGCTCACCTTGATGTCATTAAACACCTCTTACAATGAAGCAATGTCCACGATATACTTCTAAATGAACAGCGAAAGTATCAAGGTGCCAGTAGATATATGGCAAGGTGACAACATCTCTGGTAGGTTATTTATAACATAGTTACATGATGTTGTCATGTGAAAGACTGAGTGGGGAAAATTAAGACATAGAGATAAATGTGTGTATACACCTGCCACTTGATTTTCAACGGTGTTGATCATTGACTCGATCTCAAAACTGCAGATGATGCTACAGAACATCAGTCATAATGGTTCCTGGCTTTTGGTAAAAGAAAATACATGAGGATCAGTTAATTATGATGTTATTCAACATATTTCCCTCTCAGATTCACACTCTTATTGCAGCAGTCCTTCAGTTTTCTAAGCCCTGTGAAAGAACTTAGAAGGTTGGGCATCCAATCAAGCCTTTTGCAATGCCCTTAAGGCCAGGAACTTTTCAGCAACCCCCCTCATACCACCATTTGATAACCATTGTTGGTGTGTTTATGTCACTGTAACTTAGTGGTTCAGCAGAAGACACCAATAGAATTAGTATCAGACTTTAAAATAAAAAATAAGTATTGGGGTTGATACATGTGACTAAAAATCCTTGAAGGTGGTGCCCCAGCATGGCCACAGTCTAATGATTGAAACATGAAAAAGGTATAAGTGAAAAGATGTATCTTGGCAAAACTGAAGTTGTGTGAAATTTTATTGCAAATAACTCAACAACAACATCCACATCAGTGGAAGAGTGACTGAAGAAGTTCATGTCTACATTTACCGTGGACTGAGGGTGATAAAGGATCTTCACTAAGAACGACAATGTGATGGAGAACGAAAGTACGCTGGATCACATTCACTAATCTGGATATCATTGAGCCTCACCTATGCTTGTACATGTATGTTGCTGAAGAGGATGATGATGATGGTGATGATGACGATGATGATAGTGATGATATATCCACACACCCATACACACATTTATACATGCATATTCATATATACAGATGTTTATACATACACACATGTATATATGTATGCATACCCATACACAAACACACAGATGCGTGTGTACATGCCTATGTGTATGTGTGGGTGTGTGTGTGAATAAATATCTATATGTGTATGCATATATGTAGGTGTGTGTGCAGCTTTGTTCCTCAATGAAGTCAGCAGTTGCAGCTTCCCAGCAAGATCAGAGCACCGTTTCCTGTGAAATATTGGTTTGGAACACAAACAGCTGAAGACAACCATTCCAGAGACAGGCATTGCAACCGAGACCATCTCAAAATGATTGCAATTAACAAGAAATTTAGATGGAACCCTTCCAGAAGCAAAGATTAATTCACTCGCTCCTCGTTGCCCCGCTCTTGTGAAGCATATAGGTCAGGGGCTGAAATGCATGTCGCTGAAGACGGAGAAGGGTTTTAAGCAATGTGATGTTTAGTCATCATTAGGAGAAGAGCTTGCAATGTCTTTTAAGCAGCTCTGGAAGATTTTACTTGGGGCAGAGCATCTGTAGTGTTTGTTTCACCTGTATACAAACCTCTCCTACTACACACATTGCGCATATGTGCATATACATATGTATATGTATGTATAGTTATATAAGCACAAAGATGTATATGTGCATATATATATATATATGGCAAATGAAAGACAAGATAGAATATGCGAGAATTTATTATTAACAATAAATTCTCGTATATTACATGTCTTTCATTTGCCATATACCTAACAATCACTGTGAAGGCCACAATGCTTTACCAGTAAGCTACCAGGTGTAAACCATTCGTTTTACTATCCATTATATATGCGTATATATAT
>NC_069007.1:11345223-11347002 GCF_001194135.2 Octopus bimaculoides
AGAGAGAGAGAGAGAGAGAGAGAGAGAGAGAGAGAGAGAGAGAGATAGATAGATAGATAGATAGAGCTGTAATCCAAGATAGGACCTCTTGAAGCATGCCTGCTTATTCCAGTATTCCAAATCCGTATGTAGATCTTATAATTGTTTGAGACATGCAGAAGGGTTGAAAAATACTGGAAATAGTATTTGCAGAGTAATTCTGTATCAAAACAAGAGACTGGGAAAGATTTTTGTTATTATCTATTCACCATTACACGAAAAGAATGTAAGTAATCTATAAAAAGTTTGTCAGACAGAGAATTGAAATACAAAATTTACACTTGGAGGAAGCTGTATAAGGCAGGAAAGTTTTTGCCTTTTGTTTAGTGTCGTACATGTCATCGCAACATGGAGAATATGTATGCATGCATATATGTGAGTGTGTGTGGAATTGTTTGTCTGGTGGTTAAGGTGGTTCTTAGAGAAGTAATTTACTTCATGAGTATCAGAAATTTTAACACATGCATACACACACACATAATACAGGTGATGCCAGGTATTTAAGAAACCTAACAAAATATAAAGAAAATCTACCAAATTGAAAAAAAACTTCATATATTTTTTTAAAATGTAGACATATGCAACCAGGACTAGGGCTGGATTAGGATCCATCGAGGCCCTTAGCACTTAAAAGATTTTGGTGCACCATAAAAGTTTATGTAATTCAAAATATAAACAATAACAGACCATAAAATAAATTTTTATTTTTCAAAACAAAACAGTAAGAGAGAAAATAATTCTTTTTTTTATTTGTATACTTCCACTTTATTTATATTTGAAAAGTTTCCTCCCACTTTTTTGAATTGCAAAGTCTTTGATCAGATCCTCAAAATTAATCTTAGGTAACACATTGGCATTTATACTTAGTAGAGATAAAGGTTTCCCGAATATTACTTTACCAAGTTTAAAGTGATTTACCGTTTCTATGTTGCCCCCCTCCTTCCCTTGATACCCTAAGTATGGGCTTATTTTGCTTAATGGTTAATTCAGTGCTGACCAGGACACCTAATACCAGCCCCAGCCATGGCCCAAATGGTTCACATATACAACCAGATATACTAAAGGTACTAAACATTGAATAAAACCACCCACAAACGCCAATGCTGGCTGAAAAACAACCTGTGTAGCAATCCTGTCATAAGGTGCTGAAATTGCCATTACCTCTGTGTGATAGCTGATGAAGAGAGTACTGAGTTTGTCTCAATTTTGTTTCAGTTCTGTTTCTACCTCCTTATAAATTTTCATGGTCCTCTATGCCTACTTTCTTCAATTTTGGTCACTAAAGTAGGTTATATGTTGCCCTACACTTGCACTATACATGCCAATATACCCCACTATCTCACTGTACACACACACACCTTTGATTTCCTTTCCACTTACCCTGATTTCTCTGTTGTCGCTAAGAGATTTGCTACCAACGACTTTGTTTTAAGTTCAATCACACTGTTTTGTACATACATCAAATATTTCCTCAAAACATAGTTTGACTGATATTTTGTGAGTGAAGTTTGGTAGGCAGACATGAGTGGAAGTCTGTTGCACACACACACACACATACACAGACACAGAGGCACTTAGTCACTTTTAAAGGCTTCTGCAATGAAGAAGATCCTTTTGTTGAAAACAGGTAAGGGTTGCTGACAGGAAGAGCATCCAGCCATAAAATGCTTCCTCAAAATAACTCAGCAGCCACGCTGTGGGGAAAACAAGAAAACAGACATTGAATGAAAGAGTATATAT
>NC_069007.1:11347610-11352240 GCF_001194135.2 Octopus bimaculoides
AGTTTACTTTTCAACAAAAAGAACTCGTGCAGCGCTCCCTGCAGCTAGCTTCCATCGCCAGAGAAAAAGGATGGCGTTAGTGCTCTCCCCTTGTCACCACTGATGCAGCTGATTCAGAGAAAGTTAAAGAAAATAACGGGACCCCCATAAAAGGGAATGGCCAAATCGACCTCGTCGAGATTCGAACTCAGAACACGCACAGCCAGCATACTGCAAGCCTTTCTACCGTCTTAACCACTCGTTATTTTTCTTGTTTGTCATTCTAAGAGCGTCAACGATCGTGTTCAAATAATTTAATAAAAATCATGTCTTGTCTTTCTGCAGTTTAACTCCTATCAAACAACGAATCTGTTCTCCGATACCAGTAGAGTTTTTGGAAAGTAAACTTATTCCGTGGTCTCCATTAATAGTTTCAAATGAATTCTTTCTTTCTTTTTTCGCACCAGGAAATCTAAAATAAGTTTTAGTTTAAAAGAATGACATAAGCAGTTACCTCCCTTGATAATAGCTTCACTCTTTTACCTGGACTTCAAAGTTTATTTGACGATGACCAGGACAGGTGATAGTTACTATTGTTGTTTCTGTTGATTAACCTCCTGGTCAATCGTGACCAAGGTGTTCCAACCATGACCATCCATATGTCACGAGATCAAACTTCAAATGTAGCATTTATTTAGAATGTGAAGTTAGAAGACATGTTGTCTTGTATGCTAATGATTTTGTCAGCTCACCGCCTTCAATAATAGGGTTGGTGTAAGTATGTCCTACTAAAGCTTTGGGATGGTCCAACGATTGTGAATGAAATTGAATCAAAACTCAATCAGCTGACTATTAGCTCCATCTGCTTTTGGGTGGAGGAAACTTTGTCAGTCATTTCATTTAACACAGTCAGTGGGTCCTCTGCTGCCTTGAGCAGAACTATCTATTATTCTGTTTTAAGTATTTAGCCCAGACTGGGGCACCAATCTGAGGTTAAGCTGATACCCTGATGTTTGCTTTTTATTGTAGTTACTTACAAGTCCTGATTTGTTCCTTCTTTCCAGCAGTTTCAAAGTCCCAGCAAAATCGTTGTGGCCACTGTCCTTTCATTTCTGAGTTATAAAGGACAAACGATGTTTTGTTCAGCAAAAAGTCACCTCAGTGAGGAATACGAACAAGTGACCTTCCCTGAGTTTTCCAGCAGCATATAAACATCAAATGGCAAGCTACTGAGAACAATCTGGTGACTTTATATTAATATCTCTTTAAGTTCTGAATTTGAGTCGTGCTCAGGTAGATTTTTGTCTGTCATCGCCTTCCAAGGCTAATAAAATAATGTACCATTCAAATCCTGAAATTGAATTAAGAACTTTCTTTAAACTGGCTTAAATGCAAATGGAATCCTTATTAGACCAATTCTGACTTTCAACTTTCTGCAATTGATAGAATAAAGTAGCTGTCAGATGCTGGGGTCAAATTGACTTACTACAGCAACCTCATTAGTCATCTATCTGTTTCTGAGTTCAAACCTTATCAACGTCAGTCAGCTTTCCTTTTCATTCCATCACAATGGATAAAATAAAGGACCTGCCAATTATAGGGGTCGATATAATCAACTCATCTTTCTTCTGGTGTTTTATCTTATAAACTGTTTCTGTAAGCAAGTTTGTCGCAATTCAGTTGTGTCTGAGTGGATGCTGAGTTCAAATACAGCTAAAGTCATACTTTTCCATCCTTCCAGAACTGATAAAGAGGATAAGAATTCATTATTGTTGTTGTTGTTTAGCCCCAGGTCAGTTCTGATCAAGAATACATGATCTTAGTTACATCTTTTTATCAAATCTTTAGAGGCGTCTAGCAAAGTCGACCAGTCAAGGGAGATAACTAACTCCCACCAGGTATTTTCACATTAAATTTGTTTTAACAGATATTATTTGCCTTAGAGATTTGTCAGAGTTTTTTCCCTTAGATCATGATTGTTATTGTCAGTCTTTTATGTCAAATGGACACTTTCACTTTCGTTTTCATTTTCCAAACAACTTTTTCTTTATATTCTTCTATGTTTTATTTTCGTAGATTATGATTTGGTGACGTCTGGCCATTATAAATTGAAATATGTATCATCATCATTTAACACCCATTTTTATGAAACATGTGTATATATACATACATGTTATGCTTTCGGTTAAACGAATGAAGGCGCTAATAAAGAATTACCCAAAATTCTGACTGCCTCCTTTTTCTTAATACACCAAATCTGTACGTAACATCAAACACTCTACATACATCCATGCATGCACACACACATACATTCTTTTATTCTTTTACTTGTTTCAGTCATTTTGACTGTGGCCATGCTGGAGCACCGCCTTTAGTTGAACAAATCAACTCCAGGACTTGTTCTTTGTAAGCCTAGTACTTATCGTATCGGTCACTTTTGCTGAACTGCTAAGTTACGGGGACACAAGTGCACCAGCATCGGTTGTCAAGCGATAGTGGGGAGGACAAACACAGAAACATCCGTCTACCAAATCTCTCTCACAAGGCTTTGGTCAGCCTGAGGCTACTTGCCCAAGGTGCCATACATATATTATATACCCTACTGATTATATATATTATTGCATACACGCAAACATTATTCTCTTAGATTAATTTTCTCTCTCCTTCTCTCTCTTCCTCTCTCCTTCTCTCTCTTTCTCTCTCCTTTTCTCTCTTCCTCTTCCTCTCTCTCTCCATGCATACTCACACAAAACCTTGTTTTTCAGGTTGTTTCTGTGTAATCAAGTTTGATGCTATACACGTATCTATATGCATATATAGGTGTATAAGTATGTATGTACATGCTTTTCACAAACTTTCAAAGCCAGCAGAATTATTATTAAAAATGTATGGAAGTTTTATTATTAAAAAAGTTTATTATTGAATATTTTTCCTATCCACTTATGATTAAACTTTTCTATAATGATTCAGAACAATATTGTGTACCCTGAGGAAATGGTTCTGGACTTTGGGGATTTCTCTCCAGGAAGAAATCATCACATCTGCTTTTGATATTGTCATTTTATTGGAGAATCATAGGAATGGAAATGTTTCTAAACAAAAAATAAAGACAGATATTGTTCAGAGATGTATTTAAAATATATATATATATTAATGTATATTTGTGTATGTGTGTGTGTTTATATATCTTTCCAGAGGTTTCTTCATTATTGATATATATATATATATATATATAGTAATGCCTTGATATATGAGTTAAATTGTTCCTGGAGACAGCTTGTAAAACAAAAACTCGTAAAGCAGAGCAATAATTTCCAATAGTACCAATGTAATACATCATAATTCCTTACCAGAAAAATACTTTACCTATAAAATTTATAATACTCATAAATAAATTGCAATAAAACAACAGTAGAGTGTAAAGAAAAAAATATTTGGCAAGACTTCCACCCATCTCCCCCCAAAAAGCCACCCTTTTTAAAAAAAATGTTTTTCTACACAACCCTCCCCCACCTTTTCGGCTATGGGAATACAAATCTGCAAACATAATTGGCAAAAAGTGGCATTTTAAAATTACTACCCCCACCTCCACCCCTATTTCATTAATTTTTTTTACTTTTTTCGGAATTTTTTTTTTTCAAAATATGCGGAAAAATACGGAGACTCTGAAAAAAATTTTTTAAGCATGTTTTCTTCTAAGTATGCGGAAAAATACATTATGATTCGGACAAAAGTTTCAAACATTTCTATAGTTACGGTTAGGGTTTTAGGGTTAGGGTTAGTGCTGGGAAAAAAAAGTCAAAATTGAAGAATTTGTGGGTGGAAGCGGGGTAATTTTAGCAATGCTGATTTTTGGCAATTTTCTGGAACCTTCATATCCGAAAATGGGGGTTTTTGTCAAAAACTTTTTTTTAAATAAACACATTTAGGATAAAATGGAGGGAGCAGGGACAGACAGAAGTCTTTCCAAATATTCTTTTCATGCTACTGTAAAGTAAAAAGAATGTCAAGATCATTTATAATAAAAAAATATATATATTAATGCATGTGTGCACATGTGTATTTGTGTATGTATGTGTGTATATTTGTGTATGTGTTTATATATCTTACCAGAGGTTTCTTGATTATTGATATATACAGTAATGATTATTGATATATACAGTAATGCCTTGATATATGAGTTAAATTGTTTCTGGAGATCAGAAAAATACTTTACCTACAAAATTTATAATACTCATAAATAAATTGCAATAAAACGACAGTAGAATGTAAAGAAAAAATATTCTTTACATTCTACTGCAAAGCAAAAAGAATGTCAATATCATTTATAATAAAAAAATATTATTATTATAATCGTTTTCAGTGGAGGTGCAATGGCCCAGTGGTTAGGGCAGTGGACTCGCGGTCGGAGGATCATGGTTTCGATTCCCAGACAGGGCATTGTGTGTGTTTATTGAGCGAAAACACCTAAAAGCTCCACAAGGCTCTGGCAGCGGGTGGTGGCAACCCCTGTTGTACTCTTTTGCCCCAACTTTCATTCACTCTTTCTTCCTGTTTCTTGGGTAATGCTGCGATAGACTGGCATTCCATCCAGCTGAGGGGGGAACACATACACCATAGAAACCAGAAAACCGGGCCCATGAGGCTGGCT
>NC_069007.1:11352763-11356051 GCF_001194135.2 Octopus bimaculoides
TGTGTGTGTGTGTATTTTCACACCTAAAAGGCGAAGCGTCACTCTGAGGAGGCTGGAGTGTAAAAAAACTAACACTGTTTTATGTCATGCTTTAATCACTTTTCTTGTTGTTGTTAGGAACCTTGCACAAAAGAGCAAACACATGCAACAGTAAGTAAAATGTTTAGGGTTCCGTTCTGCCACTAACCTCTATGCAAATTTTGAAACATTTTATTTTGCTTTTTGCTTCATCTCTATTCCTCTTCTTCCCGGTTGATTGATTTCATTCTATGAAATGGTTTAGAGATCTTCCTCTCTGACACAGTGTGTATGTGTTTATACATTGCCACACACCTATTTTACATACATAAACACACACTTCAAATTAATACAAATACAAGGGTATAAACACATACACATGATGACTTATACATACACAGATATTTGCCTGACACATGGCTACTTGCGCTATTAGAAATAGCAGCTAAACCTCTGTCAAATCAAATTTGACCACCTTCAATAAACAAAGAACTCATTGGATGATATAGTTCTGGACATACATAGCCCTAAATCGATGGGGTGGTCAATGGCTTTTGTTTTCTGGTCTGTTTGATCACAGCTGACCTGTGGACTAAACGGTAACACTATTGTAAGATACAGAAATAAATCTATTTCTCAAATGCGTGATAATGCTATAAATAGCGTGATCAGGATAAATAATCCATATAATGCAGAAAAATACGTTACCGGCCAACCATGAGACTCGAACTCACATCTCTGTGATTACATGTCAAGTGTAACACTATTATTATAGACACAAACACACACTTATTAACACACACACACACATACACATATTATACACACACATATACAAACACATTAACACACACACACACCTATTAACACACATACACACGTGTGTGTGTATTAATACACACACATATACACATACTCACACACATTAATACACCCACACACATTAATACACACGTACACACACACACAAGCTGAGTCTATGCCACTGCTATTTACTCCAGGGTGATTGGTGCTCTAAATGTTTTCTATTGTCTAATTGGTTGAAATAAACTCCCTCCCTCTGCTTATTGGAATTGCGGGTCAGAACTTTGTTTCCTGGTTTCAAACATTTCTTATAATTTGATTGGCTAACAAACTTTCCAAATAACTTTCAGCAATTTCAGTGGTTGACACGCTTTGCTATTTCTTAATCATGAGTAAATTAATGTTAACACAATTAATATATAAACAATTAAAAGCATAATTAAGACACAGATAATTATATAGTGGCACTCTGTTGGTTATGACAACGAGAGTTCCAGTTGATCTGATTAACGGAGCAGCGTGCTCGTGAAATTAACGTGCAACTGAAATACAGGTACAACAGAAACAGGACGAAAGAGTGAGAGAAAGGTGTGGTGAAAGAGTACAACAGAATTTGCCACCACTCCCTGCTGGAGCCTTGTGGAGCTTCAGGTGTTTTCGCTTAATAAACACTCACAACGCTTGGTCTGGGGATTGAAACCGCTATCCTATGACTGTGAGTTTGCTGCCCTAACCATTGGGCCATTGTGCCTCCACAGATAATTATATACGTAGCCAAGAGAAAAAGAATAAGATTATTCAAAGATATAAATGCATTTTGAAGATGCTGAGTACATTCTGTTATTCTTTTATTTGTTTCAGTTATTTTGACTGTGGCAATGTTGGAGCACTGCCTTTTAGTCAAAGAAATAGAACCCCTGGACTTATTCTTTGTAAGCCTGGTACTTATTCTATCAGTCTCTTTTGCTGAACTGCCAATTTATAGGGACGTAAACACACCAATGTCAGTTGTCAAGCGACGGTGGGTGTACAAACACAGACATAAACACACAAGTATATATCCATATATATATATGTATGACAGGCTTCTTTCAGTTTCCATCTACCAAATCCACTCACAAGGCTTTGGTTAGCCCAAGGCTATAGTAGAAGACACTTGCCCAAGGTGCCATGCAATGGGACTGAACCCAGAACCATATTGCTGGGAAGCAAACTTCTTACCACACAGCCACTCCTGCACAATTTATTTTGGTAAAGAATAACACTTGTGCATATATAGGACAAAGTATTATCAATGAGAAAATAAACATGTAAGCTTGGGATAAAAATCAAGGGCTCCTCTCATAAATAGAATATTATGAGTGGCTGTGTGGTAAGTAGCTTGCTTACCAACCACATGGTTCCAGGTTCAGTCCCACTGCATGGCACTTTGGGCAAGTGTCTTCTACTATAGCCTCGGGCTGACCAAAGCCTTGTGAGTGGATTTGGTAGACGGAAACTGAACGAAGACCGTTGTATATATGTATATGTATATATATAAATATATATGTGTGTGTGTTTCTGTGTCTGTGTTTGTCCCCCCAACATCGCTTGACAACCGATGCTGGTGTGTTTACGTCCCCGTAACTTAGCGGTCCGGCAAAAAGAGTACGATAGAATAAGTAGTAGGCTTACAAAGAATAAGTCCTGGGGTTGATTTGCTCGACTAAAGGTGGTGCTCCAGCATGGCCACAGTCAAATGACTGAAACGAGTAAAAGAGTAAAAGAGCAATATATATAGATGTGTGTGTGTGATTTTTCTTGTTAGTATTTGAAAACAATTACAGCTTTGAAAACATCTGGTATTGTAATACAATTCTACCCTCTTTGGTGAGCGTGAAGCCATCCACTGAGCACATCCAGAAACACAAACACCTCAAGACTTCCAGTTAACTTTCTAATATTTCCGATAATATTAAATATGTTAACACTATCCAACCTACAAACCTTACTGCAAGCAGTATCTCTTTATCATTTCTTTCTCTTTTAATCACTTAATTAATTACGAATCGTTTGTCTTAACAAACAACTTCCTCTGATGTCATTGGCTGATTAAACATTGAACAATCACTTGCTATCATCTGATTGATTGGCCATCACATTTTCTTCAATCATTTCTCATCAACTGATTGTCCACTCAAATACATCAGAACAATTTCCTCTCTCCTGATTGGCTGATAGTCTTTTGACTGCTTAACTCAACACTTTATTTTCTTTTTCCTTTCATCTATGCTTGGAGAATTTCCTGTTGTCTCATTGGTTAACCATGTATGATGATCTTCTGTTGCTGATGGTTACTAACATCTCTCTGTCTGTCTCTTTCTCCTGATTGGTTGATAGTTTGAGGGCTTTACTTATAATTTTGTATTTATTTAGTTTGTGTGTGTGTGTGTATGTTTGTGCATGTATATATATATATATATATAT
>NC_069007.1:11356804-11359276 GCF_001194135.2 Octopus bimaculoides
GATGATGATGTTGATCAAACAATATTAGCAGTGATTATAGGGCGGTGAGCTGGCAGAATCGTTAGCACACCAGTTGAAATGCTTAGCGGTATTTCATCTGCCATTACGTTCTGAGTTCAAATTCCTCCGAGGTCGACTTTGCCTTTCATTCTTTCAAGGTCGATTAAATAAGTACCAGTTATGCACTTTGGTTGATGTAATCAATTTAATCAGTTTGTCTGTTCTTGCTTGTCCCCTCTATGTTTAGCCCCCTGTGGGCAATAAAAAAATAAATATTAGTGGTGATTATTTACAAAGATGATAATGTTGATAATATTGTAATATAGAAAAAAACACATAGACTCATCACAGCCTCTGCATCACACAAAATGTACCCCTTCAAAATGACTGAACATTTCATACAGGAAAAATATCTTAACAGTGAACAGGGGCCGACATCCTACATGGACTATGACCCTAAAAGTGGACATGGAAAATCATGGAAATACCTTATAAACAACATCAGTGGGACACCCAAATACTCATTACACACAAAAATAATGTCCCCAACACACTAACATTGAACATGGGCCAAATATCTTGTTATTAAATACAGGGAAAAACATCTCAGTACAATAATCCCTTGACTATTGCGGGTGTTATGTCCCAAAACCCCTGTGATAGGTGAAAATCCATGAATTAGAAACAGTACTGTAATGTATATTTCTTTTATTATTTTATAAATTTGTATATATTTATTTTATTATGAATGCAAAACAACACCACGGAGGAATCAACATAAGCTTAAATAATAAACTGCGATAGGTGAACCTCGATAGGTGAACCGTGATATGGCGAAGGATTACTGTATTTACTGTGAAAAAAGAAGGCAAGAATAAAATGGATTCACATTCAACATAGACAAAAAAAAATTTAATTAAAAATTAGGGTCAGGTATGGTTGTGTGGCAAGAAGCTGTGTTTGTCCCCTCTATGTAATACCTTTATGGCAAAATTTATGAAATAAAGAAGCTCGCTTCCCAAGCTCATGGTCCTGGGTTCATGTTTGTCCCCTCTTTCCACTGCTTGGCAGCTGGTGTTGGTGTGTTTACATTCCTATAACTTAGCAGTTTGGCAAAAGGGACCAGGCTTAAAAAAGAAAAGTCCCTGGGCTGATTTAGTTTGACTAAAATTCTTCAAGGTGGTGCTCCAGCATGGTCGTAGTCAAATGACTGGAACAAGTAAAAGATAAAACATAAATTAATGCAAGTAAAACGATTTGTCACAAGATCCATTGGAGTACAAGTTTACTTTCAATAAATGAACCACAACAAAAGGTGCCAAAGCTTTTGGCTTTACATCTGATTCCAAACAAACACATGGTCATTCAAAACAAAAAAAAAAAGAAAGAAATTGCCAGAAATTCTTCAGTCAATCACTACAGGAAGAACTCAATCCATTGAAAGGAGTATAGAGTCTGCAATGTGAATGAGTGATGGATGAGTCTTCATCAGCATCAAGGACAGGTTTTCTGCTCTAGGCAAAGGCCCGAAATGTCAACCATGGTGGAATTTGAACTCAGGATGTAAAGACAGACGAATTAGTTGTAGAATATTCTTTTCTATTCTTGGCACAAGGCCCGAAATTTTGGGGGAGGGGGCCAGTTAATTTGATTGATCCCAGTATGTAACTGGTACTTAATTTATCGACCTTGAAAGGATGAAAGGCAAAGTCAGCTACAGTGGAATTTGAACTCAGAACGTGCAGACAGATGAATTGGTTGTAGAATATTGGTAAGTTGGATATGGGTAAGCAGTCAAAGAAACTACTACTTAAGACCCTTATCCTCAAGATATTAGATTTTGCACCCATTAAACCAGTATTCTACAAACAATTCCTTACTTTGAAACAAGCTCAAAAACCTACAAATCTATCACAATCTCTATATTAGAGTGTACATCTAGTGTCTGGTGCCTGGTGACCAATTGTTTTATACAAAAACTGTAACAAACAGAAAGGATTGGAAACACTGCACTTCAAACCATGACAGGCCACACCTTAGAAACCTATATCACAATAAGGTAATGTTTATCCCTACTTAAATGTGGACGCTTCATTAGAACAAGCTATACTGTGGTAGTTGCCATGAGAAAATCTCTCCTATTAGCTTTTGATCACAAATGCAAAATGTAACACAAACAAAAGTGCAATCGGCATCAAAAGCCAATATGAGAATTGCACTCGTGGTATCTACCACAGTATAGTTTGTTCTAACAGAACATCCAGTGGTGTTAACTATTACCTCTTAAAATTAATACTGCTTCTGTCATATATATATATATATATACACCTCTCTCTCTTTCTCTCTCATAGAATAATGTTTTCATATATTTTTATAATTAAGATCTAAGCCGTTAATATATGAATGATGAAGATATAGTTGAATATATGTATGTGTGTATATATATATATATATATATATATATATATATAT
>NC_069007.1:11359344-11362181 GCF_001194135.2 Octopus bimaculoides
CATCATTCATATATTAACGGCTTAGATCTTAATTATAAAAATATATGAAACCATTATTCTATGGCAATTTAGTTAATTGTAAGATAGAAATTTAAATGCAATAAAATGTTTTAAAAGAAATTTAAAGTGCCTATGTGATAACTGTAAACCTACTTTTGGGCCAGCCTGTATATATATATATATATCTCACAATAGCACACTCAAGGAAATCTCTACGTGGTCACTTAAACTTTTTGCAATAGTAACTGAATTTCCCCCTAATAACACCTTATTGTTATAGAAAGAGGCTTGTTAGATAATGTGGTCTTACTGTCCCTGCACATAGGAAAAGATAGGTTGGAAGACTGCTTGATTATTGTTGATCAGAGGACAAAACAGCAACACGATTCCTTATTTTTCGTAGGGCAGCTTTGTCAAGGAACAGATGTGTTTTCAAAGGTCCTTGTACACCTGTAACCATCTGTGGCATTAAAATAATAACCAAACTCCAGTACTCTGAAATTACTTGACTTGTTTGAAATGACAGTCAAATCTTCCTCAAATGATATCCCAACCATTTCAAATAAAGATAAGTGTACAAGATGTTGCCCATTTGCAACTGAGGGAATTGGAGCAGCATGAAACAATGTGCCCTACCCCAGGACATGCAAGTACTGCCCAGGAACAGAACCTACATCATGATTATGTGTCCAACAATCTAATCACTGGGTCATGCATCTTCCAAGTGCATGTATCATAATAGCATATAAAAAGACAGGTTAGCCATGGATGGAATCTCTTTGATAAGCGGCCTCCTTGGGGAACACTGACCAGGTGTTAAATAATAGCAGCCACAAATGTACAGATGATCCAATGAAACATCTTCTCTGTGGGTACGTGACCTGCTAAAAATAGCAGCCAAATCTTTTCATTCTAGACTACCTGGGAAAGAAGGGATACAGTGGACAGTGTAGTCTTGAGTATAAATATACTGGGCGGCCATGACTGGAATGTCTTTGATCATAGTCTGATTCACCAGGGTTGACCTGTGGTTAAACAACAGCAACAACAAAAACCACTACCATCATTTCTTCTAAAACCAACATTGCTACCCCACCCTCACTACTGCAACCAAAAACATGACCACTACCACCACGACCACCACCCCAACCATCACCACCATCATTCCCCCCAACCACTGCTGCCATCACCACCTTCATTGCCACCATCATCACCACCACCACCACCACCACCAATAACGATACATCTACACTTCTAAGTTACCCAAAATAGCAGAACATCTTTTAAATATTTTTTGTCTCTGACATAAAACTGCGTTAGCAACAGACTGGTGTATTCCGAAACAAACAAACCAGTCGAAAAGATCTTGTAGTGCTATACTGTCCACTAAACCGAAATGACCAACACTGACATTAGTTCATAAATTTTTAAGCTTAGATAACAATGGCGAATATCTTCAAAAGATTCGACCGACGGTTTAATAATGTATTTTTTTTCTTTTTTACTTTACCGTTTTTGCGGAAAAGAGAACGAATAAAATATGATCATTAAGCTATGTGAAAGTCAGAAGAAATCAAACAGCCAAAAAGTAAATTCGTTTATTAGGTGACCTTTTAGACATTTTGCTGTTATAAAAATCTTGTTTTTCTTCTTCTGAAGGACTTGAAAAATCTTTCATCCATAAGTATCAAAAACTGATTGCAACTGTGAGAGGAGGGAGTTGGCGGCAGGTGGAAGGGCACTGATAAGGAGCTTCAGGAAGCACCAAGACTGACAACTAATAACAAATTAAGCTATCTGTCTGTCTGTTTGTCCCTCTGTCTATGTCTGTCTTATTTTTATTCGTTTCCTATAATATACAAGGTAATTATTTATGTTTCTAAAACCAGCATTACAAAAAGCCGGAAAGAAAAAAAACCCAACGTAACAAAAAAAGATTAGTGGTGGTGGGTGGCAGGGTGGAGTTGGTTGGGGTGGTTGAAACTTTGGACTAAATGTCTTGTCTGTGATTGCATTATTATCCCTTTATGTCTTTGAGATGATGTATTACCACTGAAGTTGGCTATCTTTTGTCTTTCATCCGTCCCCCTGTGAGGAGTTGGGGGTGGGTGAAGTGTCACTAAAATAAATATTCAATAAAATACTGGGAGTTTGATTTTTGTCGACTTCACCCTCAGCATCATTCCTCCACCCTCAAAATATATACAATTAATTACAAGTTTTTGTTTTTTTATGGAATTATGACTCAATTGGTAGAGCATCAGGTTTGATGGTATAAAGTCCAGAGTAATTACTTACTGGCTAGCACACACACACACACACACACACATCTAATGCACCCATGCCGGTGCTGCATAAGTGCACTTGTGACAGAAACACATAAAAAAGTACCCAGTTTACTCTGTTAAGTGGTTGGCATCAGGAAGAGCATCCAGGTGTAGAAAACCTGTCACAACATACAATTGGAGTTTGAACCGTTTCCTGCTAGCCAGCTCCGTGTCAAACCATCCAACCCATGCCAGGATGGAAAGCAGACATTAAATGATGATGATGATTATATGTATTTATATATATATATATATATATATATAAGTCAGTAAATAGTGGGGTTGTGTTAACCGCACGTGAAGAAATAATAGGAAAATGAAAAAAAGCCAGAATGCTAAACTGGAAGCATATTTTAATAATGATTTCTTCTAACCGGTTTTCATTGCGAAAAGCAAATTATCAAGAAGAAGGAGAATGAAAATGTTTTTTTACAAAGAAGTGCAAAATGAAGAAAATAATATATAAAACAATAATATATCAAAAAATAAATATGCCCATACATTATATTG
>NC_069007.1:11364298-11365535 GCF_001194135.2 Octopus bimaculoides
TATATATATATATATATATATATATATATATATATATATATTATCCGAAATGTATAGTATTAAATATCCATCATGGCTGATCTCACCAATCGGTTTCGCGTAAAAAATACAATGGAGTGTTAAGTAATAATCCGATTATATAACTTTATGCTTCTTAGAGTTAGCCTATATGGAAGGGAATATGGCGACTTTATATGTGTGTGTGTGTGTGTGTGTGTGTGTATGTGTAAAGTGCATTTGAACACTGTATAATAAGCTACTTATTATGTATATAGAAGCATATGCACGTGTCCATTTGTGTTTGTGTGTGTGTGTATATATATATATATATATATATATATACGAGGTGAGTATGAAAAGTTTTAAGCCTTCAAGGTCTTTGAGCTTTGAAGTCTTGTACCATGTTTTGTTTTTTTGAGGCCCAAGACTTTTCACACACCACTCATATGTGTATAATTAAGTTAGTGTGTGTTGAGTTCATATTAACCTTTAAATACTCTGCAAACTCACCACCCCCTGTTCCCACCTCCCTGCCATTTTTCTTCTCAGATCACCAATTTTGTGGTTTTAAAGCATAAACCAGAACCTCAGGTTAGCTTCTACTTCTGCCCAAATTTCCAAATGTTGTTTTGTGACTTTCTGTATTCTTACATTGAAATATTCTGTTACCAACGGACAAAGTGGGGAAAGAAACAAAAAATAATAAAAATAAGTTTTAAAAACTAATATATAGGTGCAGGCATGGCTGTGTGCTAAGAAGCTTGCTTCCCAATATTCTTAAAGGAACGAAAAATTATCCAGCAACTCTGGCTAATACGAACGAGCCTGGTAGGTGTAAAAGGAGCAAAACTCTGTGGATTTTGGTACAAATTGGAATTTATTGTTCTACTGCACTAATAATTTAATTTTAGAATTGTATTACCTACATTGGAAGTTAGGTCACTCTCCTTTACTGTTTCATTACTTTTTTGTTATATATTTAGATAATTGGGAATGGTAGCTGTGTGTGTGTGTGTGTGTGTGTAACTGGCATCTCTTGTCAAGAGTACAGGCAACACTCAGGTCGCTGATGTTTGTTGTGCACTCTGCTTTCATTATATGATTACCAGTATTCTGTGCATCTGTGTGTAAAGATCAGTTGTGTTTTGCAGGGTTGCTTTATTTCTACCCTTAACTTAGAAATGGAGAAAGACATAGCGTGAGATATAAAAAAAATAAGCCATTTGGTGGCAAGAAA
>NC_069007.1:11365748-11371664 GCF_001194135.2 Octopus bimaculoides
ATATATATATATACACACACATACATACATACATACAAAAATACCTTGTTGCTGATGTTGAAATTTCAATGAAGGAGTCTTGGATGTAGGTTAGAAACCAGCTCTTTCTCTATTGGCAGGAAATTTCGAAATAAAACTGAACAATGATAAACTTACATACATATGTCTTAGTGTGTGTGTTTGTCCCCCACCACTGCTTGACAACCAGTGTTGGTGTGTTTACATCCCAATAACTTAGCAGTTCAGCATAAGCGACCAATAGAATAAGTACCAGGCTTTAAAAAAGGAAACAAAGTCCTGGGGTCGATTAGTTCACCTAAAACCCTTCAAGGTGCTGCCCCAGCATGACCACAGTCAAATGACTGGAACAAGTAAAAGATAAAAAATAGCGAACACATTTAAAATTCTTTTTTATTCCAAACCTTCACCTAGGGGTCAGGCTCCATAGTCCCTCACTAAATACCCCAACCAACCAACCAACCAACATTATTTCCTTCTTAAATACAATGTTTCATTCCTTGTCATTTATTCCACGTGCTTTTAATTTCAACTCATTCTTTAATTAAATCAGACCTGCTGAGCAAAACTCTGTGAATTTTGGTACAAATTGGAATTCATTGTTCTACTGCACTAATAATTTAATTTTAGAATTTTATTACCTACATTGGAAGTTAGGTCACTCTCCTTTACTGTTTCATTACTTTTTTGTTATATATTTAGATAATGGGGAGTCATAGCTGTGTGTGTACGTGTGTGTGTGTGTGCATGTGTGTGTGTGCGGGTGTGTTTATGTGTATGTGCGTACGTGTGTGTATGTGTGTGTGCATGTGTATGAGTTTGTGTGTGTGTACATACGAGTTTGTGTGTGTATATGTATGTGTGCATGTGTGTGTGTGCATGTGTATGAGTTTCTGTGCATACATGTGTGTGTGTGTTTGTGCATGTGTGTGTTTGTGCATGTGTGTGTATGAGTTTGCGTGTGGTTGTGTGTGTACATGCGCATGAGTTTGTGTGTGTGTGTGTGTACATGTAAGTTTGTGTGCATGTGAGTTTGTGTGTGAGTGTATATGCGTGAGTTTGTGAGTGTGGTTGCACGTACGTGTGTATGAATTTGTGTGTGTGTGTGTGTGTGTGTGTGTATGTGAGTGTGGGTTATGTTGTAGCTAATGGGAAGATAGTGGAAGTTTAATTGTTTCCTGACAATGTAGATACATGTTTGTTTTAGTAATATAATGGAAAAAGGCAATGGAGCGTGGCTTAGTGGTTTGAGTAATCAGCTCATGATCACAGAGTTGTGAGTTCAATACCCAGCGACACATTGTATCCTTGAGAAAGACACTTTATTTCACATTGCTCCAGTCCACTCAACTGGTGAAAACACATAGTGCTTGCATTTCAAAGGGGTCAGTCTTGTTACATTCCAAGTCCCGCTGAATCTCCCTGAGAACTACATAAACCCTTTTGTTACCATATTTTTGTTAACATCTGCTGTCTTTGTTTCAATTAATTTTGAAATTAATGAAGAATTTAGTAAAATAACTTCCTCGTTATTAAGCTGGGGTCTGAAGGTGGCAGGCTGGCAGAATGGTTAGCACGTTGAGTGAAATGCTTAGCAGTATTTCGTCTGCTGCTACATTCTGAGTTCAAATTCTGCTGGGGTCGACTCTGCCTTTCGTGGTCGATAAATTAAGTACCAGTGAAACAGTGGGGTCAATGTAATCTACTAGTCTCCTCCTCCCAAAGTAAGTCGATGTAATCGACTTAATCCCTTCCCCCAAATCTGAGGCCTTGTGCTTCCAGTAGAAAGGATTATTTTATTAAGCTGGGGTCTGGAACAAATTAGCATAAAATTCTGATGGAAGATTATAATCTAGACCACTTTAACCCTTTAGCATTTAAACTGGCCACATCCGGCCCAAATATTCTATTTGCTTTATGTTCAAACTGATCAGATCCAGCCTCTCACACCTACCCTACAATGTCCAATCACATCATAAATATCTTGAAGCTATGAGATAATGCAGGGTTAATTCAAAACTATGTGAATAAATGAGGATAATATTTGACAGGGTAACCTGAATGCTAAAGGGTTAAAACATTAAGTTTATGTTGTAGAACCTCGGGTGGTCTCAGGTAGGTTGGTATAGAAAGGGATAAGCATACACATGTCTATGGAGCGCTCAGCCACTTGCATGTAAATTTCATGAGCAGGCTGTTCCATTGATTGGATCGACTGGAACCCTTGTCATTGTAACCGACACAGTTCAAGTGCGGGTGTGATTACAATACAGTATGATGGAGGTGAGTTGAGGGTAGCCTGTCGTGGTGGTGGTGGTTGTAGTGGAATCTTGGGAATAGACTATGATGCTAGTGAAGGTTGTAGTATGTATATTGTGGTAGGAGTTGCTTAATCAAGATGAACAAAGTGTATGTTGTAGTAGGAGTAGCTGTTTACATTGAGTAATGCTAGTTTTTGATATTGGAAGGGTTAATAGATTACTGCTGTTGTTGTTTCACCCTAACAGACACTCCTACCATGGCTAACCAACAATTTTATGGGCCAGAGACTATATTGTCAAAGTATGTTCTTTATTGAGAACAGTAGGATGTGATTTGAGGGAGAGTTGGCTGTTATTTCTAGTAAATCAAACACTTTCATTCAGATTCTGTTGTTGGACAACATTGATGAAATCAGTAACAGCAACAACAATGAAAGAAGCCAATGAAGGAAAATGGATGTGGTCACTTGACATATTAGAAATAGCAGCCAAGTGTCCTTCAGATTACACCAACCATTTTAGAAAAGTCAGAACACATTGAATAATATATTCCTAGATACTCTGTCTGACAAAAAAAAATGTGATCATGACTCAGATGTGTTTGATAAATAGTCTGCTGGAGCAAGGTGGACCTAGGGCTAAACAGCAAATGGCATCTGAATCTCTACAAGGTCCAACCTACCAGAAATGGCAACCAAATCTCCTTCTAGTTACACACACTGCCATTCTAAAAAAAAAGGGAAGGACACAATGAATAATGTAGACCCAGATGCACTATGCCTGAGCAAAAGTCAGAATGGTCAGATCTGAATCATGTTTGCTGTACAATGATTGGTCTGGAACCAAACAACAACAATAACAGAGTAACGTCCATCTTTCTTCTCATGTCAGTGCAGAGGAAGACATGTAAGGTACGTAATATAAGATATAAGAGAGACAGCATGAGATAATGGAAGCAGTCTCCAGAACTAACACTGATGCCAAAATTAACTCTACCATTCCATTATCAATTTCATAAAACCATTTGGAGATATCCAAATGATGCATTCAGAAATTATTTGTTAATTATCTCTACCAATCGCGATCATCGTTAAGTGCTTGTCTTTAATCATTCTTTATGTAATATTAAGTATTGTTGTTGTTATAGATGTGCATAAGTTGATTCTAGTTGTTTGGCAAGTGATTGGTTTTGTAATTTAGTGCCAACACTGGAATAATTACATCACATGAAAGTCATTTTAACCATTTTAAAAATACACAAAAATAGTTTTATTAACTTTCCATTTGTGTCTAAATAGTATTTTATTGCCATCAAGTATCAAAGTATTGTATTTTAGCCACTGGCACAATCCCACAGAAACTGATGCCATAATTTGTTGGGTTTCACTGCTACCAAGGGTCTCTGCTGGCAAACACGCGTCCTTACCATAGTAAGGTCCATATCCCAATACTAAATACCAATTTTATGTTCACATCATTTGTGTAGAATTATATTAGCCAAGGTTTCAATCATCCATCAATTCATTAATAATTTTGTTTTAGGATGTTGGGTAATATTTGAGGGAGATTTAACTGGTATTTCTTACAGGTTGAGCTTTATAACATCAAGGCCTCTTCTGGTTTTTCCTGTTAAAAATTAACGAAAACATTGCATTTCATTAGAAACATTACCACTAAGGAGTTAGAGATTGAACTCTCTCCAGATTTTCCTATTCAAAAACCTTCAATTTAGTCCTTGCTTTGCTTCTGTTATAGTTCAGCATTTATTGACTTTCTGCAGCTGAATATTTTATGAATTCCCTATTTGGTAATTCTTTCCCATTCCTTTCTATTATCCCCCCTCTCTCTCTCCCTCTATTTCTATCGTCGTTATCATCATCATACCTCCACACGTTTTAATCCCAAATTCCATTCCACTGTATATTCTTCACTAAATCCATGCCAAGTTTCAACTTAAGAATCTATTTAATTTTCACTCTTTAAGTCATCCATGAAGAGAAGGTGATTTACTTTCTGCCACCGTTCTTTAATACCATACTTAACCATTCCATCATTCTTAGTAACAGTGTTAAAACTGTTAAACATATCAACAAAAAGTGAAGGGAATAAGCTTATCTCTTTCAAAGACTGCTTTATTGATCTTAATTCTTCATATCTCCAAACTCCTTCAACCAAACAACTTCATTCTATTTCCCATTGGTTCATATTCTTTACAATCCCCATTTCCTTGCCTTAGCACCATCTTTAAACATTTCATTATCCAAGAATGAGGAATCATGTGCTTTAGAATTGATCCTTACCTTTTCAAATATTTGAATAGTGCTTCTTCTAATCCTGAGATATTGATTTATCAGGCGTTGCTGTGCGATAAAGAAGTTTGCTCTGCAACCATGTAGCTTTCATTTCAGTCCAACTGCATGGAGTATTGGGCGAGTGTCTTTTACTGTAGCCTTTTGATAACCAATACCTTGTGAGTGGCTTTGGTAGGTGGAAACTGAAGCTTGTGTGTGTGCACTCGCATGCATATGTACATACATACACACACATATATATATCATCATCATTTAATGTCCACCTTCCATGCTAGCATGGGTGGGACCATATATACATATGTATGTATGTATGTATGTATGTATGTATGTATGTATGCATGCATGCAGGCACAAGTATGACTGTGGTAAGAAGCTTGCTTACCAACCACATGGTTCCGGGTTCAGTCCCACTGTGTGGAACTTTTGGGCAAGTGTCATTTACTATAGCTTTGGACTGACCAAAGCCTTGTGAGTGGATTTAGTACATGGAAATTGAAAGAAACCCATCGTATATGTGTGTGTGTGTGTGTGTGTGTGTGCTTGTTCCCTCATCAGTGCTTGACAACAAGTACTGTTGTGTTTCCATAACTTAGCAGTTCAGCAAATGTGGCAGATAGAATAAGTACTAAGCTTAAAAAGAATAACTTTTAAAGCTTGAGTGAAAAATATGTAAACACATGAGAGATGAATAATAAGATAGGCTTTTTGTCCTGTACTTATTTCTCATGTGTTTACATATTTTTCACTTGTTGGTGATATCCTGTATACAATATGCACTTTTCATTTTATATATGTATATATATATTTGTTTCTTTGTATATAATTGCATATACTTTTTCACTCTTTAAGCCATCCATGAAGAGAAAGTGATTTACTTTCTGCCACCATTCTTTAACACCATACTTAACGATTCCATCATTCTTAGTAATGATGTTAAAACTGTTAAACATATCAACATGTATATCATATGTATATTGTTGGCACTCCGTCGCTTACGACGTCGAGGGTTCCAAATGATCCGATCAACGGAACAGCCTGCTCGTGAAATCAACGTGCAAGTGGCTGAGCACTCCACAGACACGTGTACCCTTAACGTTGTTCTCGGGGATATTCAGCATGACACAGTGTGACAAGGCTGACCCTTTGAATTACAGGCACAACAGAAACAGGAAGTAAGAGTGAGAGAAAGTTGTGGTGAAAGAGTACAAGGTTCGCCACCATCCCCTGTCGGAGCCTCGTGGAGCTTTAGGTGTTTTCACTCAATAAACACTCACAACGCCCGGTCTGGGAATCGAAACCGCGATGCTATGACTGCGAGTCCGCTG
>NC_069007.1:11371674-11372628 GCF_001194135.2 Octopus bimaculoides
AATCAACGTGCAAGTGGCTGAGCACTCCACAGACACGTGTACCCTTAACGTTGTTCTCGGGGATATTCAGCATGACACAGTGTGACAAGGCTGACCCTTTGAATTACAGGCACAACAGAAACAGGAAGTAAGAGTGAGAGAAAGTTGTGGTGAAAGAGTACAAGGTTCGCCACCATCCCCTGTCGGAGCCTCGTGGAGCTTTAGGTGTTTTCACTCAATAAACACTCACAACGCCCGGTCTGGGAATCGAAACCGCGATGCTATGACTGCGAGTCCGCTGCCCTAACCACTGGGCCATTGCACCTCCCATATCTATATAGGCAGGCCTAAAATATAGGTCATATTTCCTAACTTCACTTCAAAATACTTAGCTGTCCAGTCGTTGATGTTGAGGCTGTGTTTAGCTCCAGATCAACTTTTCAGGCAAACTTGTAATGCTTAGGAGTGTTCCTGCCATGGCTGTGCCTCTAGAGACAGTGTATCTAGAATAACATTATTCGGTATGACCTTTCTTAAAAAGACTGATTTGAGAAAGGTTTGGCTGCTGCTATATGCAGGAAGAGGAAGGATTAAAGAGATTTCCTCATTGCCTTGTTAACCATTTTATGAAAATATATATTGTGTTGAGAGGTGACCTTATGAGAAAGACTGGCTTCCAAGATCTCTGTGTTTATGTGTGTGTATATATATATATATATATACATATTACTCGTATTCTTTTACTTGTTTCAGTCATTTGACTGCAGCCATGCTGGAGCACCACCTTTTAGTCAAGCAAATCGACCCCAGGACTTATTCTTTGGAACCCTAGTACTTATTCTATCGATCTCTTTTGCCGAACCGCTAAGTTATGGGGGCGTAAACACACCAGCATCAGTTGTCAAGTGATGTTGGGGGACAAGCACACACACAAACACACACACACACATACATATATACGACAGGCTTCTTTCA
>NC_069007.1:11373549-11380028 GCF_001194135.2 Octopus bimaculoides
AATAAGGGCAGGGAATCGTCAATTAATAATAGAATTGATAATTAACAATTTTGCCAAGTAGTTCAGTATGAAAAAACCTTTATCGGTAAAACCATTTATCATCATAAATATACAGGGATTAGCATTGAGTTGCTTCTCCAACATACTGAAAATTTAGAAATAGCAGTCAAAGAACTACTGATTCTAAACTACAAATTTTTCTCTAAATGGATGGCGATATTTATGGCACACATAGAACAAAAAACCGGAGGGGAAAGCATAAACAAAACAAGTCTTTAGTTAATCGGATACGAACGTTTCATGGTTAAGAGAATGAAAAATCCTATTATATATATATATGCACACACATATCACCGTCATAAATTGCAGTGTTCATGTTGACATGGTATACAAAATCGATGTTCTGATTCTTAGCTCAAAATTCTCTGTTAACTTTACACCAACTGTACAGGTTGATCTCCTAACCATACAACTGGTGTTCTACTGATGTTACTTTTACTGCCAGCTGTGTTTATGGCCTTTCTCACTAATGGCTCCAATCAGTGTACTCCATATTATAATAACCAGGTGTACACCTGTTTTAAAATGCCTGAATATGCCATGACTATTGATGACTGTAACATACACTCTATATTCTATAGTAAAACCCTGTAGTACCTCTCTAAAATCATCCCTACTGGTACCCTCTGTAATTCGTATTAATGATGTAAATAAATTACTGCTGCTCCTACCTGTCCTGCAAGATCAATTATGAAACAGTTTATCTGATATTTTTCTACTCTAGGCATAAAGTACGAAATTTGGGGGGAGGGGGTCAGTCGATTAAATCGATCCCAGTATGCTACTGGTACTTAATCTGTTGACCCCAAAAGGATGAAAGGCAAAGTTGACCTCGTCAGAATTTGAACTGAACATAAAGACAGATGAAACACCGCTAAGCATTTCACCCGGTATGCTAACGTTTCTGCTAGCTCACCGCCTTAGATATTCTTTTCTACTCTAGGCACAAGGCTTGAAATTTTGGGGGAGGGGGCCAGTTGATTAGATCGACCCCAGTATACAACTAGTACTTCATTTATTGACCCTAAGCATTTCGCCCAGTGTGCTAATGTTTCTGCCAGTTTGCCGCATCGCTAATTTGTCTGATACTAATGCATTTAGGGTTAAGGTGTCATTGTCTTCAGTTTCTGGAAATGGTTTTCCTGGATGGTTCCACCAACCAAAAAACATAGATATGATACTACTTTCAGTCTAAAAAGCATTGCTTTAGTCTTCTTCTTGCCTTTAACCCTCCAAAGCGGAGTATAGGCCACTTATAATTGAATTCCATGTCACATAATTTCTCGCTTCTGTACTTATACTCTGCCATTAATGTCCTCCTTTCTCTAGTTCCTTTTGTGTTGATCTACACCCACGAGTTCTTAGGTCTACCCCTCTTTCTATATCCATCCGGACTCCACTGTAAAGCACTTTTCGCTACATTTGGTGTGTCCTTTTTGATTGTGCTACCAATCCACTTCACATCTGTGTCAGCTGCAAGTTCAGGAGATCACTGTAGCTTTAGTAAATCTCTTCAAATAACAGCAAGGAAGTTATGGAGTGAATGAAAATTTGCTTCAGGAAGAAAAGTTAAGTCTTCCTGAAGAAATTGTCAAACATTAACCCTTTAGCATTTAATCTGGCTGTATCCAGCCCAAAATATTCAACTTGTTTTATGTTCAAATTGTCCAGATCTAGCCTCTCACACGAGCCCTACAATGTCATTCTAAAAATAAATAGCTACCTCATCAAAATATTAAAGCTACAAGATAATGCATGATTAATTCAAAACAATGTGAATAAATAAGCATTACTTTCAACAGGATGATGTCAATACTAAAAGTTTAAGATGTGCTTCAAGAACTGGCATCTGTCACATGACTCAATTAGTAAATTACTTAGGCGTTTGCATTGATGAAACCCAATACAATCCTTGCAGAGTTTCTCAAACCAGCGTATATCCTCAAGAGTGGACGCAGCAGGAGACTGGTGTTGCTGCTTTGTAGATTTGGGTTTGTGTTGACAAGATTTTGTTTGAAACTCTTGGTAGATTGAAGAAACAGTGTGACTATCTTGTGGTAGATTGGTGATATATAAATGACACACTTTGCTTTGTTTGTTTTTGTAGTCTTAACAATGAATATGATATCAGGGGGGAAAAAGAAACTAACAAAATGTACAGATGATGAGAAGGTTAAGTTTGTCTGTTGATGGAATCGAATTGAAAACCAATGTTTATTATTTTTAAACATTAAACGTTTGGCAAATAGGAAATTCCTTTCAGGTATTTTTGTTTGTATGAGAAAGGTTGAATGAATGAAAAGTATGGAATAAAGTGTTGAGGGGTTTAAGAAAAGAACAGGTGTTTATTAAAATCCAGCTTTACAAATAATGTTAAGAAGCAGCAGGAATGTAACTCCACGGGGAATTAACGTCTCTGCTTCTTCCTTTTGACGAAATTCTAAATGTATTTTTGAAAGACAATAATTGTTTAGAGTGGTTGATGAAGAAAAGTTATTCATGAAAAATAGTGATGTGCATGCCTTGCTACTAGAAGTGTTGTATGCGATTTTGTGATAAATTTTGGGGGACAATGTTCATGAAGACACTTGGAAAATCATACAAAAAGAAGTATTGAATTTCTTAAATGAATAAAATGGAAAGGAATTGGGTGGGGACAGGAAAATGAAGAGAAGGTGGTGGGGCAGGGAAGATTTGAAACAAGTGGGGAAACTTCCAGTAGTTCACATCTACAAGCTGATTTCTTTTTACGAAATGATAAAGAGTGTTTACAGCAAGATTTTGAAGGATTTAATAATTTAATCATATTTGTTTTGGGAAGTTTTGACTGGTGACTGTTGCTGCTGCCACCTACAGTTGCTTTTGGAGTAAAAGAGGGAGAGAGAGAGAGAGAGTTTACTGAGAGATAGAAGAGGGGGTGAAGATTCCCTTTAAGGGGAGAAAACCACTTTAGGGTTTATAAAATATTTTGTTTTTTAATTATTATGAGAGGCCTTTTTTTCTTATTCCTATGAGTGAGAGAGCATATTAAATAATATTTCCATATAATCCAATTTATTTATATTCTTTAGCTGTCCTAGCAGTTGTTCATAGCACCATTTCACCCTTATGAGCTCCTTGGTACACCACAACTTGAGATCATTAAATTACTTAGTCTAACCTGTAGGAATTGTATATGATCAATTTTCTTCTCTTCAAATTCATTTTATTATCAATAAACTATAACTTTTAGGCATAATGAACCTTTTGGTTAAAATTGATAAAATATTTATGAGTTGAAGTTTTAAAACTACTGTATATTATATCAGATTTTAATTGATAATTTATCATCTGTAACGATCAAACAGTATTCATTTGAAGAGATATACCAAAATGTACAAGAATAACATCAGCATGTCTGTAGTCTATACAGAAATGTAATGATTTATCTCTAAATTGGCATTATTACCATAATATATGGAATTGGTCAGAGTTTCCTGAGGTCAGAACATTGATTTATATTGCCGTGATTTTCATGTTGTGCTATCATGAAATTGTGCAGAAGACATGCAAACTGTAATTGTCTGATTGGTCACAGTGGTTCTGGTCAGTAGCATTCCGGTCACTGTTTACAGTTGGTGTATCAGCTGGTTGAAACTGCTCATGGTTTTATGTTTATATATGTGTGTGTGTATGTACACACATGCATAATAATAATTATTATTTATAACATTATTATTATTATTATTATTATTATTATTATTATTATTAAGGCGGTGAAGGCGGCGAGCTGGCAGAATTGTGAGCACACTGGATGAAATACTTAGTGGTATTCCATCTGCTGCTACGTTCTGAGTTCAAATTTCGCTGAGGTCGACTTTGCCTTTCATCCTTTTGGGGTTGATAAATTAAGTACCAGTTATGTACTGGGGCTGATCTAATCGACTGGACCCCTCCCCCCAAATTTCAGTCTTTGTGCTTGTAATAGAAAGGATTATTATTATTATTATTTTATTGTCTTTGCACAGCGTCTAACGCTTGAGATGTACTACAGTGCCAGCTGTTCACTATCAGTGAACTAAGGTAACACCCCTTATTTTTCAAACACCATCTAGAGTATTCGAGCGGTTCCAAGCAGTTCTGTTTTCTGCAAGTGCTCCACCCTTATTGCAGCCCCTCTTTATTCCATGTACTTCTCAAGATTTCTACTCACTGTTCCCAGGGTTCCGACAATTACTTGTATTACTAATACCACCTTTTACAGTGACCACAACTGCTTAACTACCCATTATTTTCATTATCGTCTTCTTTCAATTCTGTTTCCATATTTTGCCGACTGTCTTCCTGATACCTAGGGCAAAGAGGTGCACTGTATCCATTGGTAGGCCATTAAAATAAACACACCAGACTGTCCATTTACAAAGTGATGGGATAGAGAAAAAGGGGGAAGAAAGACAGAGAGAAAAAATAAAAAATAAATGTAGAATAAAGAAGAAAAAACGGAAAGAAAATTCATAGCAACAATGCTCTTCTTAATATGTGTGATGTACCAGTTCAGACAATCTTTTGCACTTGCTGTATTGATGGTTACTATTATTATTATTATTTTATGTTTGATTTTTGCTTTGTATTTGTACAAGTTGGCTCCAAGTCTCACCCAGAGACCTCAAGAGACAACAAGTTAGAAGTTCATGTTGGTGTTATGCCTAGGGTGCCATATATTTGGCTTTGTACATAGTGTTGTTCTAGAGAATGTTTAAGAAACCATAAGAAAATTGTGTTTGTTTTAAAATTTGAGATTACATAGATAATATGTTATGTAAGATATGGACAGTTCCCATGAGCACTATCTTTTGAATTTCTGCCATTTTGGGGTTTCCTGGTATCTGAGCTAGGTAGCAATCAGCCCCTTTTGCTATCATTCCTAGGGCACCTATGACAACAGGTATTGTTTTAGTCTTCAGGTTCCACATTTTGCTAATTTCTATTTCAAGATCTTTATACTTGCTCAGTTTTTGGTAAGTCTTGACAGGTACATTTATATCGATTGGGACAGTCATATCAATGAGGAGGCATGATTTTTGTCTGAAGTCTTTCAACATAATGTCTGGCCTATTTGCATTTATCTTTCTATCAGTTTGAATGGTGAAGTTCCAGAGGAGTGAGACGTGATCATTTTCAAGCACTGGAGGTGGTGTGTGTTCCCACCAGTTTTTATCATGGGGCAAGTCCAGGTTTTTGAAAACTACCCAGTGAATATATTGTGCAGCTCTATCATGCCTGTTGAGATACTCTGTAGGTGCAAGAAGACTGCATATAGAGACAACATGATCAATGGTTTCATTTTGTTGTTGACATACATGACATGTTGGGAAGTTGCTGTTCTTTAATATGTTGGCCTGGTAGTTCCTTGTAGGTAGGCATTGATCTTGGGCTGCTATGATAAACCCTTATTATTATTATTATTATTATTATTATTATTATTATTATTATTATTACTATATTATTATTACTATTATTATTATTATTATTAATATTATCTTTATGTCACAAGTAATCTAGATATTTCATAATTTCTTTGGTCTGTGAGTCATATGTTGAGGTTGATAAGAAAATTTTATCATAGATACCATTTCATTTCTGATACACACACACACACTGATAGTTCACACTTTTGTTAAGTTTTATTGATTTTTCATTTTATTTTCGACCTCATCATATCACTTCTTCACATGTCTTTTTGAAGTGATTTTGTTTATTGTGTGTTGCTAAGTGTTGTGAAGCACTTTACTCTGTGTGTATGTGTGTATATTTGGATTCATGTATGAGTATGTGTGTGTATAGTTGTGCTTTGTCATAACAAGCAATCGTGTGTGTGTGTGTGTGCCTTGTTTTTCATGTTGGCAAGTGAAGGTATGGTAACAGAGAGATAGGTAGTAGGGACGTGCCACCTGGGTAGGCAAGGCAGACAGTGCCTACCCTGAATGAAATAGATTGATAGTAACATTTTCCTTTTATGGCAAAATAAACACCTAATTCAATAAAATTATGAAGGTTACTCTGATTACTATGCACAAAATGCAAAATATTTTATTTTTTTGTAGATCAGGTAAGCATAATTCACCCCTGCTTTTCAGTCCCAGTATTAAAACTACGCATAGAACTGCTGTGGTGCACATGCTGCGTACATTCCTACAACAACATTTTTTTTACACGCTGTAAAGGCAGAAGTAATTCTGCCTTCAACTCAGTCGCATGCCTGTGTTTTGCTTATTTTTTTGTGTTTTACTACATAAACATCACCAGCTGCCTACCTTGAGTAATTACTGATAGCACTTGCCTGATAGGTAGAGAGGTAGAGCGAAAGAGAGAGAGAGAGACAGAGAAGATATAAAGAATTCCTGATTAAACAGAAAATGTGAAACAGAAACATTTTTCAA
>NC_069007.1:11380038-11381142 GCF_001194135.2 Octopus bimaculoides
GCACTTGCCTGATAGGTAGAGAGGTAGAGCGAAAGAGAGAGAGAGAGACAGAGAAGATATAAAGAATTCCTGATTAAACAGAAAATGTGAAACAGAAACATTTTTCAAATAAAATTCAAAAAATCAATAAAGACTGAAAGAGAAATATGAAATATCAGTGGTACCATGAATAAGGAGGTACTAGGGGAGTACCTCCCTGCTTTATGAATTAGCAGTTTTTTATCTTTCTATCTTTCACGTGTTTCAGCCATTTGACTGCAGCCATTCTGGGGCATCACCTTGAAGAATTTTTAATCAAATGAATCAGCCCCATTACTTTTTTTGATCTTAAATCATTAAGTGGTGTTTGTGTTGAAAGAACTCAGGATGAAATATTAATTGGGTGAGTGTTGGGGACAAAAGGACATCTGGCCATTGCAAATCTGCCTCAACAAATTCCATCTGACCCTTGTAAGTAGAGAAGAGTTTATACCTATATAGGTGTGATCTACCTGTCTCTCTACCTGTGTGTGTGTCTCTCTCTCTCTCATCAAATATAATGCAGATATTGGCCAACCTATTAGGCAATCTTTGCCATCCCCTCCGAGCCACTGTATACATACAAACCTGTTCTCATACCCATGCATACACATATACATATGTTTACACACATACACATACATGCACACACACATACATGTGCACACATATATAAACACATATGCACATGTACTTACATATACATACATATACATGTACAGACATATCTATGTTTGCACATATATGTACACACACACATTGACTTACATGTACACACATATACATACATGCACACACACATATCCAGAGATGTGCACACATATAAATACACACACACATATGTACATGTACACAAATATACATATATGCACTCACACACACACACACATATATATATATACATGCATGTGCACACATATACATTTATATATGGACATATACCTACATGTGCACACACATACATGTACAGATATATACCTACATATTTGCACATACATGTATGCAAATACATACACGCACATATACACGCATATACACACATACATACATGCACATACACATACACACATATATATATATGCTTAC
>NC_069007.1:11382081-11386057 GCF_001194135.2 Octopus bimaculoides
TATATATATATATATATATAAATATATATATATATATATATTCTTGTTTAGAGGAAGATAGAGCCGGGAAGAGTGAATTGGGTGATATGTTCAGACCTCAAAGAAAACTAGAGCCGTCATGTGTTTTGTCATCATCATCATCGTCGTTGTCGTCGCCACCACTGTCATCATAGCTACCACCATCGCCAACGTCACCGCCAACACCATTATTACTGTAGCCATCATCATCATCATCATTGCAAGCATCTTCGTGTTTGTAAGTGTAGACCTATAAACACAGAAAAATGTCACTCTGTGGAAGAGATCAAATAATTGATAGGATATTTTAGTAGAACAAATATCACTTTTTCTCTAAATATAAATAGTTCCGTGTGTGTGTGTGTGTGTGTGTAAATATGTATGTATCTATGTCTAAGTATTTATCACTCACACATGTATGCATATTTGTTTGTGTAAGGGTATTTATATCTTTGCAGGTATTGTGTATATTGTGTATTGTATATAGACATATGTATATATCTATATATTTGTATGTCTGTATATATAAATATATTTATATGCATACATATATGTATATGTAAGTATATCTATATGCATGTATATATGTATATGTAAGTATATATATGTGTGTGTAAGTGTGTGTGTATATATATATATATATATATATATATATATATATATATATATATGTATGTAAGTATATACTTATATATATGTCAGTACATATATTTACTTATATACTTATATGTATTCATTTATATATATGTAAATGTGTATATATATATATATATATGTATGTGTATATATATAAATATACACACTATCTATATAGTGTATCATTGTATGTATATGTGTGTGTGTGTATGTGTGTATATATATATACATATATATAAGTGTGTGTGTGCATGCACACATAATTAAATGTTGTGAATGTATGCCTGTATAACTCGACATCTCACATATAAGTAAATGTATGTAAATGTGTGTGAATATATTTATAAATTATACATATATACATCCACATATAAATGTACGGAAATGTAAATATTTGAACATGTGTATGCATTGCATGCATGTGTGTGTGTGCATGCACGCATGCGTTTTTGTGTGTGTGTGTGTGTGTGTGTGTGCATGCATGTCAAGTGTAGCTGCAATAGCTAATGTGGTGAGCTGCAAATAATATTTTTCATCAGAAGAAAATGAATCACTGATGAGGCAATTTAAAATAATGACATTGGTAACTATATCAAGGGTGTATTTTGCATGGAGACTGAATGGTTAGGTTATAGTTTCTCTTGATTAAAAATTATCTTCCATTTATCACATTATGATAACTTGCTCTTAACTATAAATTCTTCATGCAGATAGCACCTTTGAGAAAGTTTGCAGTGTTGTTATTTTAATTTGTTGACTCAATTAATTATTTTTGTACCAAAGCTATATAATTTTTCAATGGAGAAGGCCATTTCTCGGTTCTGCTTTTCTAAGGAAAAATATTTAATTTCAATAGTTTTCATTGGAATATTGTTCTTCTATGTGTTCTTTCTCCATTTAAGACTTGGCATCAGTAGATTGCCCAACCCACATCTGCCGTGCAGTTTTTGAGGGAAGGTCACAATTCTGTGGTTAGAATTTGAGTTGCAATATAAGATGGTTACACATTCATTGTTTCTTTTTGTTTGTAAGAGAAACAAATAGCTCATTGGCAATCTATTTCTTTCATTAGAAAAATAAATGAAGTCCCCCGAGTAATTATTATTTATTTATTTAATTCAGTTGTTTTTCCTCATTTCAAATCTGAAGTCTGTAAATACTTAGACAGAAGATGCTATTTCAGTTGTCGTTAAATCGTTTCAGCACTAAGTAATTAAGGGTTTATTAATTATATTATATACATTTAAAGTAAAAACATTTCGGAAGTGGGTGAGAGAGAGCGATAGAGACTTACAAGTTGATAGGAGTCTACAGAGAATATTTTGTGGAAGTCTTTAACCAAGAGAAAGTCATTTTAGTTCTTAATTCTTTTGTTGTGGAGAAAAATAGGTAAATTTAAATCAATTTACTGATATAGAGGTTTGTTGAAACATTTCCAATTTATTTTCTCTGCTGGAGTAATCATATTTATTTTGCAGTCTCTCTCGATTACCATGTTGTAAGATGAACATATGTAATTCTCACCACTTAGCATGGTGCCAGTGAGACCAAAACATGCCTGTAGTTGTCACATGTGTTACCAAATCTGATATTCACAGCATATGTTCTTTCAATATCTCCATTTAATCTTTGGTCAGAGTTCTCTCCATTGCCTCTTCAATACTTAAATGATCTCTCCTCATTCCAATTATAATTTAAATTTATTAAACATTTATTGTCTCTTCACCATGTTAAGTCAAATCGCCTTCACTTAGCTGTATGTTGTTCATGCAGAGGGTAAAGAGTAAAGACCCTTCTTCAGTCATGAATGACTATGAGATTGCACCTAGAAAGTTCCCCTCTGAGGCACAAATCCAGACAACATTGTTTATGGAAAATCAACCATCGCCCATACATACCAGCCTCCACTCTCTACACCACCAATGTTATCCTAGGGAAAAGGCAAAGGCCAGTACAGCTTGGCACCAGTGACATTGCAACTCATTTCTACAGATGAGTGAAATGAAGCAATGTGAAATAAAGTGTCTTGCTCAAGAACACAACACACAGCCTGGTCCAGGAATTGAACACACAACCTCATGATTGTGAACCCGACTCTCTAACTACTGAGTCATGTGCCTCCACACACATACACACACATGACCATGGGATTGCACCTAAAAAGTTCCTCTCTGAGGCACAAATCTGGGTAAGGTTGTTTATGGAAGACCAGCAGTCACCCATGCATACCAGCCTCCCTTCTCCTTGCCACTGATGTTGTCCAAGGGAAAGGCAAAGACCGATACAGCTTGGCACCTGTGATGTCACAACTCATTTCTACAGCTGAGTGAACTGGAGCAGTGTGAAATAAAGTGTCTTGCTCAAGAACTCAACACACAGCCTGGTCCAGGAATTGAACTCCCTTCTTCATGATTATGAGCCTCACGCTGTAACCACTGAGCCAGCATACAAAAGCGACAACAGTGTTTGTGCAGCTTTGTATTGCATATAAATGATGAATTTTGGGTAAGGAAGTACCAGAAGATCCATGTGGAAGGAAACAGTGAAAAAGGAAGACATGGGTAGAAGAGGTGAAAGTTTGAGTCAGGATCATGAACCTCACAAACGAGATTATAAAGGATCACAACATTTGGTAGGGGTGGTGTGTTGGAAAGAACACATCTAACCCATGAATACATGTGAAAATGATGGTGATAGTGATGATAATGATAATGGTGGTGGTGGTGGTGGTAGTGGTAATGTTGATGATGGTCATCGTGACTATAGCATCTACTGCATATGATCTGCTGGGATTCCTGGTAGCCTTGTGCCTCCATATTTTACATTTGATACACAGCAGAGAAGACCAACTTAATGTTTTCCCCACATATTGAGCCTCACTATTTCCCAGATGACACCAGAGTCTTGTCTTTCTTTCTTACAAACTAAAACTTTTGTTTTTGCATCATTTGCTTTAAGGCATTGCAATTCTATGTTTTGCTTCCAAATTTGGAATTTCTTCTCTGATTCTTCAACTCATTTACCTTCAAGAACTATGTCATCTATATACAGGTGTTCCCATGGCAAGTCATTCTTAAAGTCCCCTGTAAAACAAAAATAATGATAATGGGCCTAAAGCTGAGCCCTGATGGATACCTACATCATCATCAGCATCATCATCATTTAACGTCTGCTTTCCATGCTGGCATGGGTTGGACAGGTTGACTGAGGACTGGCAAGCCAGGAGGCTGCACCAGGCTCCAATCTGATCTGGCAAGGTTTCTGCAGCTGGATGCCCTTTGTAATGCCAACCATTCCGAGAGTGTAGTGGGTGCTTTTTACA
>NC_069007.1:11386067-11388322 GCF_001194135.2 Octopus bimaculoides
TGGCATTGACGATGCTCAAATGGTGCTTTTTTACATTCCACTGGCATGGGTGCCAGTCAGGTGGCACTGGCATTGACCACTCCTCACTAAATTTGTGGCTAACTCCCACCACAGTATCTCCATCCATGACCAACTCTGCTCTCCTATTCATTGTTTTTTTTATGGACGTTGAACTGCATAAGGCAATATTTTATCAAACATATCACTGTCACTGTTTTGATGTCTGCTTTTCCGTGCTGGTATGGGTTGAACAGAATTTGTTGGAGTGGATGTATAATGTTGATTCTTCATATTTTGCTGGGAGTTTACAGGCCTAAGTTTGCGAAGACATGAAAGTAGTCCTTGCATATAATATATGGTGAATTTATGGGATGTAGTCCCATAAAACTCATCAATTTAGTTAAGAATGGGAGAGACAAGTTGGTAAACTTTATACTTGTTATAAATTTTAACAATTTGTCTCCTCCACTTTTAGCAAAATTGATGGGATTTATGGAACTTCATTTCATAAATTCACCATACATTGTATATATATATATCATCATCATCATTTAATGTCTGTTTTCCATGCTGGCATGAGTTGGATGGTTTGACAGGAGCCGACCAGTTGAAGGACTGTTCAGGCTTCATGTCTGTTTCAGCATGGTTTCTACAGCTCGATGCCCTTTCTAAAGCCAACCACTTTACAGAGTGAACTGAGTGCTTTTACACAGCCCCGGCATGGGTGCTTTTTATGTGGCACCAGCAGCTGTGAGCCCACAAAATTAGGGATGCTCGGCTGGAGAGGGTTGCAGGGGACGAGCCTGTATGCAAGGGCAACTACACTTTTACTTAGCTTGACATGTCTTTTCATGCACAGCAAACTGCCAGGAGTCTCAGGCCCCTGTCATCCCGTCTGTGAGTCCCAACGCCTGTAGATCCTTCCTCAATACTTTGTCCTACATATTTCTGGATCTACCCCTTCCACATGCTCCGTCTACAATTAGAGATCGGCACTTTTTGATGCAATGGTCTTCATTCATACACATTACATAACCATACTAGTACAGTCTTCTCTCTTGCACACTACACCTGACTCTGCGTTTCCCCAGTTTTTCTCTCAAATCGCTTACACTCTGTCATATATGCACACTGACATTACCCATCCAACAAAGCATATTGGCTTCATTTCTTTCAAGCCTTTACATGTCCTCCTCAGTTACAGCCCCTGTCTCTGCCATGCAGCGTAGCTGTTCGTACACAAGCATCATACAGCCTGCCTTGTACTGTGAGGGAGAGGCCTATCATTACCAACAGAGGTAGTAACTCCCTGAACTTTGCCCAGCCTATTCTTATTCTAGCAGCTATGCTTTTGGAATGACCACTCCCACTACTGACTTGGTCACCTAAGTAACAGAAACTGTATAATATGAATATATATAAATATATATATCATCATCATCATATATATATATATATATATATATATATAAATATGTGTGTGTGTGTAATATATTCATGGTGCGTAAGGCAGTTATCTATGACTGTCCTGTTCTCTCTCTGTTTGATTCTGTCGTTGTTGTTGTTGTCATTATTCTTTTTTCTGTTTATTGTGGTAGACATTCCTGTTGTTGTTCTTGTTAGGTACATGTAGTTTCTGTTGTAACATAAGACCCAATCAATTTTAATGAGCTCAAGCTGCTCTCTTTCTCTCCCTTCCTCTCTCCCTCTCTCTCTCTCTCTTTCTCACACATGCACACAAGAACACACATACGTGTACATGTACTTACATACATGGGCTTAGTTCATACATGTGTAGGTTAAACAAATGTGGATCTCTCACTCTCTCTCTTTCTCTCTTTCTCTCTCTCTCTCTCTCTCTCTAGTTTACATTACATGCTGCATTTGGTGTCATTATTATGCTGTTGCAACATTGTGCATCTCTGCAGGGAAAGTTAAGATTTAATGAAGTACATGTCAAAAGTATGTACATGTACATGTGTACATGTATGGTGTGTGTGTGTATGGAGTGTGTGAGTGTGTGTGTGTGTGTGTGTGTGTGTATGGAGTGAGTGTGTGTATGTTTTTCTTTTATCTGTTTTACTCATTTCAGTCATGAGACTACAGCCATGCTGGGGCACTGCCTTGAAGAATTGTAGTTGAACAAAATCAACCCTAGGGCTTTTTTTTTTATATATATATATATAAATGTATACATTTGTATATATATAAATGTATACATTTGTATATATATATATGCATATATACATATATAT
>NC_069007.1:11388995-11389637 GCF_001194135.2 Octopus bimaculoides
ACAGTCACCTATGTCATGTGTAGTTGTTTAGCCGTAGCCTAATCCTGTTTGAGAGCAGATCTGTGAGAAAAGGCATTTCAGTCATGGTCATTTCATCATTTTTACCTAATACTGGGAACTGTATTACACTGTCCTTTTCTTATTTTAAAACAGTAGTGTGCAATTTGAAGGGAACTTTGGCTGCTATTTCTGAAAGAGAGATTTACTACTTAAAGGCTGTCTTATTGGTTTTGTATTTAGGTGGGTGGATGGCTGGACTGATGGCTGAATGGACAGACATATACAGATAGACCAGTAGTGAGATAGATAGATAGACTGACGGATGGATGAAAGGACAGGCAGTAGGGCAAATATCTTTCCTACTATAGGTACAAGGCCTGAAATTTTGGAGAAGGGGCTGGTTGAGGTCATCAACTGGTATTTTATTTTATCGACATTGAAAGGATGAAAGGTGGTGGTGGTAGTAATAGTAGTGATGGTGGTGGTGGTGGTGGTAGTAGTAGTAGTAGTAATAGTAGTAGAAGTAGTTGTGGTGATGGTGGAGGTAGTAGTAGTAGTAATAGTAGTAGTAGTGGTAGTAGTAGTAGTAGTAGTAGTAGTGTGATGTTGGTACTAGTAGTAGCAGCAGCAACAACTGTAGTA
>NC_069007.1:11389668-11390266 GCF_001194135.2 Octopus bimaculoides
AAATGATGATTTTTTGGAGAATTTGATGTGGAGACAGAGATGAGACCATTTGCTGTTGCCAGTAAAAATTACAGAAAGATCATTGAAACTGTTGATGTGTCTTTGTTTTAATATCTAGTGAGAAAGAGAAGGGATGTAAGGGCACAGCCCTGTATTTTTTCTGGGTGGTGGAAAGGGGAAATTATTGTCAAATCTGGCCCCTAATTCTTGCAGCAGTGTGAACCTTACTAAAGGTTCCTCTGGGACCACCTGGTGATGGCAGTGGTTCTGATGATGACATTAAATTAGGCAATGGATTACATGCGTCACCCAAAAACTCAGAACTCAAACACTGGATACAAATCCCACCAGAGATTGAGGGATCTTCTCCAAAGCTGTGGGTTTAATCCCACTGTGTGGTACCTTGGGCAAGTGTCTGCTATTACAGCCTGAGGCTGACCAAACCCTTGTGAGTCGATTTGGTAGATGGAAACGGAAAAAAGCCCATTGTATATATATATATATATATATATATATATATATATGTATGTGTGTGTGTGTCTGTGTTTGTTCTCCCACTATCACTTGACGACCGATGTTGGTGTGTTCACGTCCCCAT
>NC_069007.1:11390429-11393867 GCF_001194135.2 Octopus bimaculoides
CTGAAAGAAATAAAAGACGAAATGATTAAAAGAGTATACACTTGTTTTCTTAAAATTAATTTTTAAAATAATGAAGAATTTAGTATAATATTTTTGACCTTATTAAACTGGGTCCTGGAACATAAATTAACATGAAATTTTGATGCAAAGTTTTGATTTAGATCACATTAAAACATAGAACCAAGGATGATGCCAGGTGGGTTGGTATCAAAAGGGTTTATAATTCTACCAATCTACTGTGTTGGGATCCTAATTTATGAACCTTGATGTGAAGGTGCATGGCTTAGTGGTTAGGGTACCTAGCTCATGATCATAATGTCACGAGTTTGATTCCTGGTGGTACATTGTGTCCTTGAGCAAGACACTTTATTTCACATTGCTCCAGTCCACTCTGCTGGCAAAAATGAGTTCTACCTGTAATTCAAAGGGTCAACCTTGTCACTCACATTTTCTGTCACACTGATTCTCCCTGAGAACTATGTTAAGGATACACATGTCTGTGGAGTGCTCAGCCACTTGCACATTAATTTCACAAGCAGGCTGTTCCATTGATCGGATCAACTGGAACCAACGGAAGGCCACTGTTGTAACCAACGGAAGACCAGTTTTATGAACCTTGAAAGTTGACCTTGGCAGGTTTGAACACAGAGTACAGAGAGCTGGAACAAACATCACAAAGTTTGTCATAGACTTTTGAGTAAATCCATCAATCTTCTACACTGGAGTGATATTTTATCAATGTTGGGAAGATGAAAGTTCGATTTACCCTTGGCAGAATTTGACCTCAGAATGTAGACATCATCAATAAACAGTGCAATGCAGTATGTCCCCTACTGACCATACCAACTGTTCAATGTGGGAAATGTGAAGGATTTCTTGTGCATAGATGCAGAAAGAATTCCAGAGAATGGCAAAATGGGTTCAGTGTTTAATGACAGGTGTTTTTAGAGACATAGTAAGAGGTATGGCGGTGGTGGGGAAATAAGGATGAAGAAATCAGTAAGGTAAATCAGCCTGGATGGAGCAGATATAGTGAGGCTGGTTCTGATATACAGAATATACAGAAGTTGATGTCATTGTATTACAAGATGTTGAGAAATAGCTTCTTAAGTAGGTCTGAGTCATATTCAAATAAAAGAATCGTAAAATGGTAAAGTTGAGGATGATAATGGTGATGGCATGAGTTGTAATGTATATTGGATGCTATAGAGTAGACTCGGGGGAGACACGAGAGGAAATATTATCCATGCAAATTCTGGCAGTCCTGGAGAATAAATCTATTGGGTTGATATTTCTTCCAATAAATTTACTGGAATTTATCTTTCCAGTCAGATATCAATTTGTGTGGCTCTCTCGCTCTCTTTCTCTCATTTCCTCTATTCTGTATGCATCTATGCGCATGCACGCACGTGCATGCACACACACACACTTATAATAAATACATATCTACATCTGTATATATACATATATATATATCGGACATATATATGTACACACTGACAAATGCATACTTATGCAGGTGTATATAGGTATGTATGTGTGTGTGTGTGTCTATCTATCTATTCACACACACACATAATATACATACATAGACACACGTTCAAACTCTTGTACATATACAAATAGTCTATATTCCTTGTTATAGTCGCAAACATTTTCTTTCTCTTCTTTTACACACACATATATATAGAGAGAGAGAGACAGACAGACACTGACAGACAGATAGATAGATAAGTAGATAGATAGATGGACAGATAGATAGAAAAATAGATAGAGACACACATATATGTCTGTACATATATTTGGTACACTTCCTATTATAATTCACATCTTGTACTATTCCTATGAAAATACCTACATTTAATTTACATATATATACTTAGATTGTCCCCTGCTTGATTTAAACTTTCCATAATCAATTTAGGTGCAACCCCTCTTCTTTCATTCCTTCTAACTCTATGATACATGTTTATAATTTAGCTCCTTCATTCTATAATTAAATTACTCGTTATCTGTCTCTCTCTTTTCTATAATTATATCTTTAATTTTAATTCCGTTCAGGTTGAGACTTTACACATATATTTATCCTGATTCTGTTTACGGTTCATTTTCCTCTTTCACTTTTTTAATCATTCTTCATCTCCATCTGTCTTAACTATGATTCTATTTTTTATTCTCTTTAATTCTGCTCACTCATCTGCTATGCTTAACCTATATCCCATCAGTGACTTTGAAACACAAACTCTTTTCAATTCATTGCAAAAAAATTATATTTCCGTAACTCTTGCCTTAAACCTTCAGATGCACTTCTTTGTAAACAGGAGTTATTCCTGTTTATGTACAAATTAACATCATCCCCATCATTGTTCAGCATCCGTTGTCTATGCTGGCATAGGTTGGACGTTTTGACCAGGGCTGGTAAGCCGAGGGGATGCACCAGACTCCAGTCTGATTTGGTATGTTTTCTATCGCTGAATGCCCTTCCTAATGCCAACGACTCCGAGAATGTAATTGGTGCTTTTAAATGCTAGTTTGCATAACACCAGTATCTGCCAGGACTAAGGTTTCACTTGGCTTGATGGATCTTCTTCTCAAGTACAGTATATTGCCAAAGGTCTTGATCATTTGTCGTTGCCTCTGTGAGGACTAGTGCTTGAAAGGTGCTTTTTACATGCCACGAGCATGTATGCTAGTTATGCGATGCCAGCATCGGCCACATTGTACCCGTGCAAATATATGTGTGTGTGTGTGTAAGCTGTCTAAGAGTCCATAAGTCCAGAAAAAATGCACTTGTATATCTGTCAGTAAAGTGGGTATATTAATCGAAGTGTACAACAATATTATATATTCATTATGGCCTATGCTACCAATCAATTTTGCACCAGGGTTTCAACGGAATGCTAGGTAACAGTCCATTTCAGAGGTAGCTGTTATGGAATGAAATACAGTGACTGCAGTTTAACTAAAGATCACCTTCACAACCTGCCTAGGATTCTGTGCTGCTTCTGCTCTTTATTTTTCTCAGTATTTTCCATAATTTTCTGACACTTGTATAATCTGTTAGACTAATACCAATTCCCCCAAAATACAACCCATCTCTACTAGATGATTCTGAAAATAGTTGGGCCCCTTACACCTACCCTCAGATTCCTTTCTCCTGACCAGAAGCTTTGACAACTTCATATTCTTTCACTTTTCTTCATCATGGAAGTTGGAAGATACTGTTCTTATATCATTTGATGGTTATATGTGAATTAAATTATTTCAAATGTGGAACTATTAGTAATAGTGTGTTACATCAGCTAAATCTCTATATCTCCCTCTCCCTCCTTCTATCTTTCTTTCTCTCTGACTCTCTCACTTTATATATATGTGTGTATATATATATATGTGTGTGTATATATATATATATATATATATATATATATATATATATAT
>NC_069007.1:11394454-11395092 GCF_001194135.2 Octopus bimaculoides
CATACATACATGTATATATGAAACCTTACACTTATATTGAGCACTCTATTTTTGTTCATGAAAATCCCTTTACTTTAAATATATGTATACATCTCTATATAAACACACATATATGCATGTGTACATGTGTGTGTGTGTGTGTGTGTGTGTGTGTGAATATATCTGCAGTTTTCTAAATGTTTTGGAAATGGATAAGAGGAAGTTTGCAACATTAGCAGAAACTGGGTAAAGGAGAGACAATGATTGAATAAGAAAAAAAGCCAAGTGGAGAGGGAGGAGGAGGGTGGGAGTGGGGGTTAGTGAAAGAGAGGAACGGTGGAGCAGATTCGTGGAGAAAGATGTGGGTGGGGTGCCGGGCGATGGGTGAATTAAAGGATTTAAGGATATGTAATGGAGAGTGATGGAACATACACGTACATATATACATACATACATACGTACATACATAAATACATGCATACATACATACATACACACACACATACATACATACATGCATACATATATATATATATACATACATGCATACACACATACATAAATACATACATACATACATACAGAGAAAGCATGTACAGAAGTAGAAATGTGCATATTCACAAACATAGATGTATATATATATATATATATATATACAC
>NC_069007.1:11395102-11402977 GCF_001194135.2 Octopus bimaculoides
GTGTGTATATATATATATATATATATATATATGCTACACACAAATGTATACATGCATAATACACACACACATACACACACACACACACAACAAACAAGCATACATACACAAACATAAATATTCATTCTAACACACATGCACACACACATACACACACACACACACATACTAACATGTGCAGCATGACCAAACACATATCTCAACACATACATTATCATACATACACACAAGTAAGCATGCGGACAACTGTCTGAGCACATACGCACAGATTATTATCCACGTGTACACATGCACACGGGCATACATGCAAGCATAGACACGTGTGTGCACACATACACACACACACACTCACACAGGTCATTGGAGTTTGTAACTAAGAAGTTAGGATATCTCAGGATATAACACAGAGAGCTTAGGATAAATCAATAACACACACACACACACACACACAAACACACACAACTAAACATGCACACGCATAACTGTACACACACACTGAATGTACACACAACTGATCATATAGACACACAAAGAACTAAACACACACACACAGACACACATACAACTGAACACACATGTACACAACTGAACACACACACACACAACTAAACACACACACACACATGCACAACTGAACACATGTACACACACATATGTGCATACTCGCATCTATCTATATTGTATAGTGAAAGAAAAAGGATATCTGGAGTTGTCTGTTTTTCTATTTTTATCCCAGAAACAGAATCTTTAATATCTTCCCCCCACCCCACCCCATCCTGGAAACCTAGCCATAACCCAGGCCACCACAGGCATCATGAGACAAATGCCAGATCTATTAGAAACAACAGCCAAATCTTTCTCAAATCACACACTACCATCCTTCAAAACAGGAAGGATTTGTTCAGCAATGTAGTTGTATATATAAACCAAAAAGTTGGATGTTCGTGAATGGAATGTCTTTGGTTATAGTTCTCGTCTGCTTGATCAGAGCTGATTTGTGGCTGAATAACAGCTGTTGCTGCTGCCACAGCTGTCACAGGTGCCGCTGCCACCACCACCAGTTGCCCAGGAAACCTCAGACTACTAGAAACAGTAGCCAAATCTCCCTTGAATCACACCTTGCTGTCTAAGAAACAACACGTTACATAATGTGGTCTTGTGTTTCCTTCATAGGCAAAGGATGGACTGGTCATGGCCGGATTGCCTTTAAACTTTAATTATAGACCTACCCGTTTAATTAGAGCTGATTTGGGCCTAAATGAACAATCATTACCAACACCAACCAGCTTTATAGAAATAGTGACCAAATTTTCCTCAAATTGCAGCCTATCATCTAAAGAAAGATGGGATGGCCAAGACTGGAACACTTTTGATCATAGATCAGGGCTTCTTGATCAGGGCTGACTTAGGGCTAAACTGAAGCAACATCCATCCTGAGATGTTTCTTAGAAGGTTAATTTTTGCTGGAAGGGTCATGGAAGGGTTATGTATTTCAAAAGGCAGAAATAATTAAGTATCACCTCCAAGAAACAAAAGTTCCTTTTGATATTTAGTTGTTGTTGTTGTTTAGCCCAAGGTCAGCTCTGACTCATTGTTGGCAGGTCATCTCTGATCTGATCCTGCTGAGTCACATCTCTCTCTCTGTCTTCCTCTTCTCATTGTATCCAACCTTGACACCCTACCAAGCTCAATTTAAATCACTCCACTTCACTCATTACCTATAACATCAATCTTCTAGACTGCTTTCCCTGGACATACACTCCATCCATGGCCCTCATGTCTTCTTGTATGCCAATGATTACATATTACATTGCTCAGTGAGTTGTTTGAGAGAGATTTGGCTGTAATTTTTAACCAGTCAAACGACGAGTTGGAGGCCACTATGTATGGGAGTGGTGGATGAAAAACTCTGTGAAGCATTGCATGAACCTGGTTGACCCTTATGCCCTCCACTCAGACATTCCTAGTTTACAGATCACTCTTCCTCCCCATACAGTGTCCACCCCACTTACCCCACTACACTCAGTCCTTCCCCAGAATGTCCTCCTGGAATCCCTACCCTAGACATGCCCTTCCTGCAGCTGTTGACTTGCAAACGTTCAAGATGTTAACCACGATATTGTCACCAGTGTTGAAGAGGCAATTGTGAAGGCCACAGGAACAGTTCCTTCCCACCCCACACTAAACCAATGATACTACCAAATATCTTATGATATTTCATTGCACCCCTTTAGTTTTTTATTTCTTTATTGCCCACAAGGAGCCAAACATAAAGGGGACAAACAATGACAGACAAAGGGATTAAGTCAATTACATCAACCCCAGTGTGTAACTGGTACTTAATTTATCGACCCCAAAAGGATGAAAGGCAAAGTCGACCTCAGTGGAATTTGAACTCAGAATATAATGGCACCCCTTTAGTTTCTGTGTTCAAATAACATATCATCATCATCATCATCATCGCCGTCATTGTCATTGTCATCGTCAACATGTAATGTCCATTTTCCATGCTAGCATGGGTTGGATGGTTTGACAGGAACTGGCCAGCTCCCCTGCTGGCCAGGCTCCATTTGTCTGTTTTGGCCTGGCTTCTATGGCTGGATGCCCTTCCTAATGCTAACTGCTTTACAGTGTGTGCTGTGTGCATTGTACATGGTACCGCTACAAGTCCCCCATACATGGTACTGGCCCAAGTGCTTGTAATGCGGCACTGGTGCAGGTGCTGTTCACATGGTGCTGGCAATGAGTACATCCGATGTGGCACCAACAGGAGTGCATTTTACTCGGAACTGTCACGTGTGCATTTTATGTGGCGCTGGCATGGGGCATGAAGGACTTGCCTGTATGCATGAATGATGGCCACAGTTTTACTTAGCTTGAATGGAGATTCACTTTTTCACTTTATTCTTTGAAATTTGGTAAAATATGTACCTTTGAAAGTTGCTGAAATAGGTATTTGCAGACAATATCAGTATTGGGGTCGATATAATTGACTATGCCATAAAATATGGTGCTCCAGCATAGCCACAATCCAATGATTGAAACCAGGGAAGGAAAATAGAATTACTGTTCTTTTATCTCAACTTAACTCTTCCTTCTGCTTTCAAAGGATTTGATGGAATCAATAGCCAATCAATACTGGATTCAATTTTCTTACATTTTCTTACATTTCTGGCCTTAGGCTCTTTTTCAGGTGATTCAGGTGTTGGGTACTCCTCTGTTCATTTAATGAACTGTCTCCTTTCCCTATTGATTTAATGGACTCTTCCTATGTTGATAGAGTATGTTATTGTACATGGTTTGAGAAGACCACTAAAACTTTCCTTTCTTGTATCAAAATAATTAGGTGCATCTTGGAAAACATGCCTCAACACATTCGGAGATTAACAATTGCTGTTTGAAGCTCTAAACACTATTTACAGACCCAAGAATTGCTATTCCTTCTTAGTCATGTATTACCTTACACAGAAGTACTACTGTGATATTTCACTTGTAGCAGTCACTAATGACAGTAGACACATTCCTTAATTGTTCTAATTTAATTAATTCAATTCATTACAATATTCAAACCATTTATGTTGCTATTTTCTAGACCATGTCTATGTCTATCATGATAGGTAGCAAATCAATGTACTGAGTACATTATACTTGTACCAATTACAGTGGAGACAGTATTTAACTACAACACTACATCTAATTTAACGGATGACTATATTTAAAGACCATAGTGTTGCTCTCTTTTCAAAAGCGTGTCTTCGTTTATTCTAATGTATTTGCAGAAACGATTCTCAATCCTTATGACTACAGTAATTACAAAAGGGACAGTGGAAACGTTCCTTAATTGCCATAATATATTTGAATTGATAACAACATTTACTGTATCTGCTATTGTTTTTCTTGTTCTGTTTTTCTTTTCCTTCTGAGCCCTGCCCACATCCAGGCAATTCCTCAATGTGTTTCCAGAAATACTTCCATATCAATTACACTTACTGTAATTACAGATGGAAGAGAAGATCTCCTCCTTAACTGCTCAAGTCTTTTTTACTTCAACAACTAAATTTGATATAATTCTTTACCTTTTCAATTCTGTTCTTCACAACATTATACTTATTTGGTCGCACTGTGTCTGTTATTAGTTCACTATTGGCAGTTCTGTCATTCAGTGTTTCTTTAATTTATGTGCTGCTTCATAGCCTGTCTGTGTGTTTGCAGACTAAAGTTCCATCCCTTTGGTTTCTTTTTTTTTTTTTTGCATTGTCATTTCCTAACCCAGTTACAGTTCCAAATGAGGTTTTATTTAAGTCTCAATCATTTCTTCTTACCTGTCTATATAATGTCCCCTTTACCTGTTACTTTTCTATATATATTATAAGAAATCATTGTTGTCATTTATGATAGACTGGCAGAATTGTCAGAGCAGGCTGTGAAATATCTGGTGGTATTTCTTCTGGCTCTTTATGGTTCTGAGTTCAAATCTTGTCACAGTCAATTTTGCTTTTTATTCTTTCAAATAAAGTACCAGTGAAGAATTGGGATCAATGTCATTGAATTTATCCTAACTATACCCCAATTAGTTTTTCTATAAAAATCCTCATTATACCCCAATTAGTTTTTCTATAAAAATCCTCACTATACCCCAAATTAATTAGTTTTTCTATAAAAAATTATTTTTTGAAAACAGAAATCATTAGAGAAAAAATAGGTACATGAACAGAGAACTGATGGATACTGATGGATACTGATGGATACTGATGGATACTGATGCATGCATACATACATACATACAAACAAATAAACAAATACCACTAAGTATCTACTGGTTAATAGGCAAAAAAACGTTGACAGACATCAAATGTAGGCTGTACAAGACTGAAAACATCAACCTCCATTATTGCCAACTGCAAGATAATGTCTTCCAGATATTATCTTCCCATGAGGGATGATGCAGTGGCCAGGACAGTCTGGAACAGAATAGCAGAAAGCAAAAACAAACATCTACAGACAAAGTTGACTATTCTGAGATGAATGGGTGAAAGAAATATCAGTGAAACTTAAAAATTAAATCAGCTACCAAGCTGAAACACAACTGGCCAGATATTGCTGATTGGACTACAAAAATAAGTATGTTTTGTAGTGGAAATAAACTGCCGTCTGGATACCAATGTGGTTAGAAAAATACAAGAGAAAGAGGACACCTATGGACCAGTGATAAGGAGTTTGCAAATCCAGCACCCAAGATACGCTTTCAGTTTCATTCCTGTTATTATTGGACCAACAGGATACAGCCCACCTGGAGCAAAGTGTGGCTGAACTTGGAATCTTGGGGAGAGAACACAAATCATATGCTCTAAATGATTGTGATATCTGGGAATATAAAAACCTGCAAGAACTTAAGATATAGAGGATGAAAGAGAAAGCAAAATGCTTTCTTTCACAATCTTGCTACGAAGGAGGTGACTGGACAAAATTTACTCTAAAATTAAAAAAAAGACAGAGAACATACACACATACATACATGCATACATACATGCATACATACATACATACATACATACACACACACACACACACACACATACATACATACATACATACATACATACATACATACATACATACATACAAATACACAATACACACACATGAACTTACATGCATACATACACACACAGACACACACACATGCATATATACATACAAACAAACAACACAACACAAAACGAATGTTATTACTATCTATATGAGAAAAGTGGCATGTTGGCACACCTGACAAAACGCTTAGTGGCATTTCGTCTCTATGTTCTGGGTTCAAATTCTGCTGAGGTCGACTTTGCTTTTCATCCTTTTGGGGTCACTAAAATAAGTACCAGTCGAACACCAGGTTCAGTGTAATTGACTTTTCCTCTTCTCTGAAACTGCTGGCATTTGCAAAATTTGAAATCAATATCTATAATATGAGAATATATATATATATATATATATATATATATATAGTCTCTGTATATGTGTGTGTGTGTGTGTGTGTGTGCATATATATATATATATATATGTCACTCGTGCCAGTGGAGCGTTAAAAGCACATCTGAATGTGATCGTTGCCAGGGCCGTGGATTGGCTCCCATGCTGGTGGCACATGAAAAACAACACTCAAGCGTGGTTGTTGCCAGTGCCACTGGACTGGCTCCCATACAGGTAGCACGTAAAATTCATGTTTTGAGCATGGTCATTGCCAGAACTGCCTGACTGGCCCTCGTGCTGGTAGCACATAAAAGCACCCACTACACTCTTGTGTGGTTGGCGTTTGGAAGGGCATCTAGCTGTAGAAACTTTACCAGATCAGATTGGAGCCTGGTGCAGCCTTCTGGCTCGCCAGTCCTCAGTCCAACCGTCCAACCCATGGCAGCATGGAAAGTGGACGTTAAACAACGATGATGATGATGATAATGTATGTATGTGCATGTATATATTTTGCTTGCTGTCAAAAGATGTAATGAGCTGTCAATCCTGTCACAAATATTGGTTTGTGTAAATGTTGGATTGTGTCCAAAGTGTCAGCTGGCGTGACATGCACACTCTCTCACGCAGGCATACTCTCACACATGTACACACAGACAGCCAGAAGTGAGGAAGAAACCACAAACTTCACTATGACAGCCTCATATTTTAACTATGGCATCTACACTGGTTGATGTGTCAGGTATATGGCTGGTAACAGTCTTCCAGTCAGGTTTAGGGACACCATCCCTACCAGTCAAAACAAAAAAAAAACAAACGATAAATATCTATAAAAGGAATGTCCAGCAATTTTTTACATTAGCACATGGTTGTTGGAGGGAAAAGGGAACTGTCAGGTATTTTGATATACCAGTAGTTGACTGGTACTGTACCTATGTAACATCTTATTTTCTATATATGTAACATCTTGTTTTCATTAGGGTGTGATTTGAGGGATATTTGGCTGCACTTTGTAGCAGGTTGAGAGATTGCATAGAGCTCCTTTGTAAGTTTATATTGGTGAGGTTGTTGTTTTGCTCTCAAATATGTTTAAGATCCAGCAAATCTCTGATAAAAGTTGTTCTGGACCATCAGATATAATGTAGATGTGCTCTTATTTTAAGATGATTTGAGGGGAATTTTGGTGTTATTTTTATCAAGCTCAATGCCCACATTTTTGGGGGCATTTTATGGATTTTATTGATTTCATAACTGATTGTTAGAATACAAAACAATTGAGAGAGATGTGTGTGTGTGTGTAGTGAAGGCACATGGCGTAATGGTTAGGGTGCTCATGATCATGAGGTCGAGTTCAAATCCCAGTGGCCTTGAGCAGGACACTTTATTCCACATTGCTCCAGTGCACTCAGCTGGCAAAAATGAGTTATGCTTGTATTTCAAACGACCAGCCTTGTCACATCCTGTGCCAGGCTGAATCTCCATGAAAACTACATTAAGAGTACCTATGTCTGTGGAGTACTCAGCCACTTGCACAATGATTTCATAAGCAGGCTGTTCTATTGATCAGATCAACTGGAATTCTTGTCATCATAACTGATGGCATACCAGTTGTAGTAGTAGTCATGATGATGATGATGATGATCATCATCATCATCGTTTAATGTCCATGCATTCTTTTATTCTTTTACATGTTTTAGTCATATGACCGTAGTCATGCTGGAGCACTGCCTTGAAGGGTTATAGTAAAGAAATCAACCCAGGACTTATTCTTTGTAAGCCCAGTATTTATTTTATTGGCCTCTTTTGCTGAACCACTGAGTTACAGGAAAGTAAACACACCAACATAAGTTGTCAAGCAATGGTAGCAGGAAGCAGGGTGGGGCAAGCACAGACACATAAATATATATATATATATATATA
>NC_069007.1:11402987-11403594 GCF_001194135.2 Octopus bimaculoides
CCCAAGGCGCAGGTGTGGCTGTGTGGTAAGTAGCTTGCTTACCAACCACATGGTTGCATGTTCAGTCTGACTGCATGGCACCTTGGGCAAGTGTCTTCTACTATAGACTCAGGCCAACCAATGCCTTGTGAGTGGATTTGGTAGACAGAAACTTAAAGGGGCCCGTCGTGTATATACATATATATGTGCGTGTGTGTGGTGTATGTATTTGTGTGTCTGTGTTTGTCCCCACCAACATCACTTGACAGCCGATATTGATGCGTTTACATCTCCATAACTTATCGGTTTGACAAAAGAACTGATAGAATAAGTACTAGGCTTACAAAGAATAAGTCCTGGGGTTGATCTGTTCAACTAAAGGTGGTGCTCTAGCATGGCCACCATCAAATGCCTAAAACAAGTAAAAGAATAAAAGGGTTTATAGACTCTGATATTACACTATTTTCTACAGTCAAGACTTAAAAGCTTAAGTTTATAATTATATTTACAGAATTTTCACTTGTCACTGTTTCTTTACTTACACAGAATACACACGTTGATATATATATGTATATTTGTGTATGTGTATATATATATATATATATATATATATATATATATATATATA
>NC_069007.1:11406231-11411733 GCF_001194135.2 Octopus bimaculoides
AGCATTCTGCCTTATTATTATTTTTCATTTTCCTATTATTTCTCCACGTGTCGTTAACACAACCCCACTATTTACTGACTTATATATATATATATATATATATATATATATATAGAGAGATATATATATATGTATATACAGTGGTGGACTGGCCAGATTGCCAGCTTTCCCAATGGCAAGTGGGCCTCTGCGCCATTAGAATCCATATATGGGGGCCCATGTTAGTATCTAAGGGGCCTATCTCCTCAAGTTTGAGAATTTTTTATTTGCACCTAGAAGAATGCATTAATTATTTTAGCCTGGCTGTGTTTGTGGGCAGTTGAAAAGAATACTTTTAACAAAAAAAAAAATTAAATGATAGCATTGTAGTTGCAGGTGGGCCCCCTTATTCTCCTGGCAACCAGTATTTTTAGACCTAATGCGCCACTGTGTATATATATATATATATATATATATATATCAGTGTGTGTGTGTGTGTGTGTCTGTCCTCCATCACCACTGGACAACTGGTGTTGGTGTGTTTACATCCCTATAACAGCAGTTTGGGAAAATAAATCGATAAAAGGGGTGTCAGGGTTTTAAAAAATAAATATTGGAGGTGATTTGTTTGGCTAAAATTCTTTAAGGTGATGCCCCAACATGGCTGTAGTCTAATGACTAAAAACAAGTAAAAGATGGATTTCAAATCTCACTTGCAATAAGCTTGTTTTTCATCTTTTAGGGCTGATATAAAAAAAAAAGGTACCATTCCAGAGGGGCATGTTGGTGGAATGATTAAAGTGTCAGACAAGATGCTTTGTGGTATCTGATACAGCCCTTTGTGGCTGGAGTTTAAATACCACTTCCTGTCACTGTAAAAATAAAGAATGGTAACACTTCTGTTAGGAGTTGTGACTAGAAGAAACCATTGAAAACCTGGTTGTCTTGATTTGATGATCAGCTGCCATCACCACACATCTTTGTGAATGGTTTGGTTTTTTACCATTTTATTGATACAACTGGAATTTAACATAGTAAAATGACTTATGAATAAAGAATGCAAGAAATCATGACTCAGTAATTGCCTCTGATTTTTTGTTTCATTTCTACAAACATTTCATAGTCTTCTATTTTCATCTATTTCTTTTAAATATGAAATTTAAGGGTTTTACAATGTTTGTATAAAATTTTTTACTCTTCAACAAATTCAAATTCTTCCTTTAAAATGAGACAGAGAAATAGACAGACAGACTGACCAAGACTGCTTATATTTCAGTTTTTAGTTTTAACTATCATAGTGAAGGCCATGCTGGAGTATAGACTTAAATCTTACATACAGTCTTTATTTCTGCTAATGTTTCCAACATTCTTCAACTATTAGCAAAAAACTGAAAAAAGAAATGTCTGACTTGATGTTGTACTGCATTTGTATTCTCTGAAGAGGAATTTCAAATCATTGAATAGAAACTTAAATATTTGAAATTGAATTATTAAAAAGTGAAGAGGAAGAGACTTATTATCAATTAAATTTTTTGCAGTGTTTATTTTCTTGCCGATGTTTCCACTTGGATTCTCCTCATACTCAAGAGATTATTTTGGTTTCGTGTTTGTATCTGTATAGTTGTCTTTGGTGCTGTTAGTGTCGTCATCATCGTTGTTGTTGATGTTGTTGTTTATTTATGAGGTTCCAAGGGATTAGAGTGAAATTTCAGTTTTGAAGCTAATTGTCATTGAATTGATGGTGGCGGGGGGGGGGGAAGATGTGGCAAAGAAGGAGTTTTGTGATAATGTTCCAGTAATCCAAAGTAAATGGATGGCTGGGTGAATGTTTGAAGATAATTGTATTAAGTTAACGTAGCAGATGATTGGATAGAATTGTCCAATGCTGCTTGTATCTGGGAACATATGGTTGGTGAGGGAGACCTGTTGTTGTTGTTGTTGTTGCTGTTGTTGTTGTTTAACCCCAGGTTAGTCCTGATCAAGCAGTGGTCTATGATCAAAAGTATTCAAAGCATGACCATCTAGGATGATTTTTTCTTTTCTTTTCTCACAGATATAGTGTCTCTTGGACTATGCACCATCCAATATGGCTTTTTCCTTTTTAAGGTGCTAAGTTTTGATGTTGTGGGACAGATTTGGCTGCTATTCCTTACAGGTTGAGAAATAACCAGGTTTCAAATTTACATGTGTGTATGTACGTGTGTATGTTGCACTCTCTGTATATGTGTTAACATGTGTGCATACAGTTGAGTTTTGCGTACATATGTGTGTAAATATATATATATATATATATGTGTGTGTGTGTATAAATAAATATATATATATATATGTGTGTGTGTGTGTGTGTGTGTGTGTGTGTGTATGTGTAAATATCATCATCATCATTTAACATTGTTTTCCATGCTGGCATGGGTTGGACGGTTCGACTGGGGTCTGGGAAGCCAGGAGGCTGCGCCAGGCTGCAGTCTGATCTGGCAGTGTTTCTACAGCAGAATGCCCTTCCTAATGCCAACCACTCTGAGAGTGTAGTGGATGCTTTTTATATGCCACTGGCATGGGCCAGAGGAGGCTGGCAACGACCACGTTCAGTTGGTGCTTTTTACGTGCTCCGGCACAGAAGCCAGTCAAGGCAGCGCTGGCATCGGCCACATTCGGATGGTGCTTTTTATGTGCCACCAGCAGGGGGTTCACAACTATAATTTCCATTTGATTTTGACGTACTTGACTCAAGTGTTCTCAAGCACAGCATGTCGCCCTACGGTCCAAGGTACTTTTGAGTGGGCTGGGGCTGGTTATGCGACACCGGTGTAGGTTACACAGCATATCTCCAGAGGTTCTGGTCTTTTGTCATTGCCTCTGTGAGGCCCAACGATCAAAGGTCATGCTTCACCACCTCATCCCATGTCTTGCTGGGTCTGCCTCTACCCTGGATTCCTGCAACTGTTTGGGAGTGGCACTTCACACATCTCTCCTCATCCATCCATAGTACTTGACCATACCAGCACAAACGTCTCTCTCGCATGCCACATCCGATGCTTCTTATGTCCAACATTTCTCTCAGGGCGCTTACACTCTATCGTGTGCACACTGACATTACACATTGCTTCAGCATGGCCACAGTCAAATGATTTTGAAACAAGTAAAAGAATATATATATATATATATATATATATATATATATATATATATATCCCGCTGTCCCTACTTCTTTCACAAATTTCTGTCTCACTTTTTATTTTCACACAGACACACACACACACATGTACTCCCTGTTTCTCTCTCTCTCTCTCTCTCCTCTCTCTCTCTCTCCACCCTCTCTCTCTCTATCTCTCTCTTTCATGCATACTTACACTCTATTTCTAATTCATAATTGCTAATTTAATCATTGCCCCCCACCTCATCTATTGAAATCCCAGCATTCATTGCAATAATTCAATTTTATAGTTTTACTTCCCATATCCCATCATGGAATAGAAACATTCCAACAGCCATAAAGAGTTTCCTTTTCTATTCTCATTCTCCCCCTCCATCCATGCCCCATTCCTCAAATATTTTTTTTTGTTCCAACTACTCCACTCAATGTCCAACCCTAACGATTACTTCATCGTTTTATCAATTATTATTTTGGTCTCAGTATATAATTAAGAGCGAAATATAATTAGAATTATAGCTATGACATCATTGAATGGAGTCGGCTGCTGCAATAAAACCCCATTGATTTGGGTTAGGTAGGAGGGAAAGATACCATTGATAATTTTGTAGCTGTTGTTGTTATTGTTTAGCACCAGGAAGGTCATCTCCGATCAAGCAGACAGACTTACATTCAATCAAAGGCTTTCCAATAATGACCAGCATGTCTATTTTGCCAAACTGCCAAGTTACAGGGATGTAAACAAACCAACACTGGTTGTCATGTGGTGACGAGACACATATACACATATATAAATCTTTTAAATTTGTTTATGGGAATCACTTTGAATATGCAAATGAAGCTCCTATTCCATTATGCCAGCCATGGTCTAATGATTCTGACTGGTGAACCAGTTTTGGTGGATGGCATTGAACTGTACCGATATAATGTAGGATAAATATAATAATAATAACAATAATCCAAGGATGGAATTTATAAGCATTTAATGCATTGCTATGTGCGTTTCCACAAATCACATGTCTCTTAAGATCAGATTCCTGAGATGATTAAAATCTAGTCCGTAGTATCCTTGGACATCGGATAGATCATCTTCATGGATTCATTTTTTCAGGTGATATAACATTAATGGATGTACAAAAGAGGGATGTTTATCCCTTTTGACCAGTGTGAAGGTTGGTTGAGTTAATCTTATATTACCTGAAGAAATGAATCCATGAAAGTATTTACTCAATGTCCAAGGATATTACGGACTACATTGTAATCATCTCAGGAAGACAGTTTCTGATCTTAAGAGACATGTGATTTGTAGAAACATATGTAGGAATGTATTAAACATTTATAAATTCCATCCAAGGATTATTGTTATTGTTATTATTATTATTATTACTATATATATATCATCATCATCCTCATCATCGTTTAATGTCCATCTTCCAAGCATGCATGGGTAGGACGGTTCATAGGAGCTGTCCAGATAGAAAAACTACTCTGTGTTACCCTGTCTTTTTTGCCAGGGTTTTTTTACAGCTGGATGCCCTTCTTAACACCAACCACTCTGTAGAGTGGACTCAGTGCTTTTTACATGGCTTCTTTCAGCTTCCATCTATCAGATCCACTCACAAGGTATTGGTCAGCCTAAGACTGTAGTAGAAAACACTTGTCCAAATTGTGACGCGATAGAACTACATCTGGCACCATGTAGTGGGGAAGCAAGCTTCTTACTTCACAGCTCCACCTGTGCCAGTTCAAGTTAACATTATATTAGAGTAAATACACTGGTCCGATGATGGTGGTGGTTTCAAGTTTCACCACGGAAGAATCAATAAATTATCTTGATTGACAGAAGATATGAAGTCAGCAAAATATATCTTGCCATAAATTACACAATATGACTGAGAATAATGGTGCATTGATAGAAGGAGCCATGTCAAAATTGTGGTTTATTTTTTTTTGTTTCTTCATGTCATCGAATGAGAATGGAGGGGGAGTAAAAAAGAGGGGTTATATTTTTAGGACATGATGATGATGACAATAATAATAATAATAATGATGATGATGATAATAATAATAGTAATAATAATATTTTTTATTGTATGTATGCAAAATATTCATTAATATTCCAATGCGTATGAACAACATCAAAAGGATTGTTATAACTGAGAGGTGAAATGATGCAACATTCAGTCAAACATTATTATAGATATCGGACAGGGTGGTGGAGTGGTGTGTGTGGGGGGAGGGGGAGGAAAGCAAATTGAAAAATAAATAAGTAAAAGTATTTTATATAGGGGTGTGTTGGTGTGTGAGTGTGCATATATTTATGTGTGTATATATATATATATATATATATATATATATATATATATATATAT
>NC_069007.1:11412185-11413533 GCF_001194135.2 Octopus bimaculoides
TATATATATATATATATATATATATATACATATATATATATATATATGCATGCTGTTCTCTTGCTAGCTGCCAAGGACCTTCCTTCTTTCGTGTTTCTTTGCTAAATGTCTTCAGATCGTATTCTCTGGTTTTACAAGTTTACATTATGAAACCTAGCTTGTTTGTTATTTATTTAATTCTGACATGAAACTCTGACACGACGCTTTTAAGTTTTTGTAAAGGTGTGTATATGTATTTGTGTGTGAATGAATGTGTTTAGGCCGAAACTAGGGTGTGAGTTGAATGAGATTTTGCTGGTAGATTTTAGTAAATTGACTGACACCATTGGTATTCTGTTTTGTTTGTAGTTTATAAGTAATATGTGTGCGTGTGTGTGTGTTACTGCTGCATAATTATTATCATGAATTTATGGCTCTTTTCCATGCTGGCAGTGGTTGGACTGGTTATCACAGTCTGAGCCATTATTTACAATCACTACTTTCATAGACCAGTGTTCATCTATATCAGTTTGGTTTGGTTTCTATGGCTGAATGCTCCTTCTTTTGCCAACCACTTACACTGTGTATGTGTGTTTGTGTGTGTATATATATATATATATATATATATATATATATATATATATATATATATATATATATACACGTGTGTGTGTGTGTGTAGTATGTTCTTGCCCAGTCTTTCTCGTTCAGAAATCTTAAGTCACTCACCAGTGAGTCTGACCTGGGAGCTTCTACCATATTGTCTCTTGTTTCCGGTGCCTTCATACTCAGGAGGAGACAAATTATCCCCTCAACCCTCCCATGCATTGTTCTGTGTGTATGTATGTGTGTATATATATATATAGATATATACTCTTATTTCCAGCAGGTAGACATACTTGTTATGTCCTTTGATTAATTTTAATCCTTCAGCTGTTTAATGCATTTTTGAGGGTTGCAATTTCCTATATTATTGGTTCTGTTCTTATCATTTTTAAATTGTTACACTAGATAATAACAGGGTTAATAATATCTTCGCAAATATTTTCTCCTGAATTATTTGCTCCATATTGAAATTATATATATTTATATATATCATTGGTATTATGTTAAACTGTTGTATGTCCAGAATTGACCAAATGTGTTTTTTTTAATATTTATTTTTGCTTGCAATAACCCATTCTTTTTGTCAAACTATTGTATCTCCAGCTGCTTCAGATGCCTGTAGAAGTGTAGTACAATAGTTTTGCTATGGAATGGTGGAACTATTTTTATGTTTTCTGGAAAAGCAATGTTTTGGACTTATGACACTTTTACATAATAGTAACGAGATATAATATATATATATATATATATATATATATATATA
>NC_069007.1:11413840-11416745 GCF_001194135.2 Octopus bimaculoides
ATAGGTGCAGGTGTGGCTGTGTGGTAAGAAGCTTGCTTCCCAAACACATGGTTCGAGGTTCAACCCCACTGCATGGCACTTGGGGAAGTATCTTCTACTATAGCCCTGGACTTACCAAACCCTTGTGATAGATAGAAACTGAAAGAAGTTTGTTACATATGTGAGTGTGTGTCTGTGTTTTTCCACCCCCACCACTTGACCACCGATGTTGCTGTGTTTATGTCCCTGCAACTAGTGGTTCAGCACAAGAAACTGATGGAATAAGTACTAGGTTTACAAAGACTAAGTCCAGGAGTCGATTTGTTCGACTAAAGGCAGTGCTCCAGCATGGCCGCAGTCAAATGAGCGAAACCAATAAAAGAATAAAGGAATATATGAAATACACTCAGTATAGATCTGAGAAGACCATTGTTCAAATATGGACTGTATAGAATGTTAATATACACAGGGTGGCTGTATGTATTGTCATGCACTTCATATATTTTTTGTGTTTATGCGTGTGTATATATAGGGATGTATATGCAGGATTCTTATTTACATGAAGTGGTATTATTTTCTCATTGATTAATTATGCAAACTGCTGCTAGGGTCTGTGCACTTGTGTGTGTGTTTGATGTTACTATATCAGTCACAATCCATTTGATAGGGAAGCTGTAGTTATACAAGAAAGACCATACCACTCCTTTCCATATTCCCTTGTTATTAGCGAACCCCATGTTTTTTCCCATCTTACTCCACCCTCCGTCCAATCCCTAGATGTTTCTTACACAAACTCCTACATTGCCCCTCCTGAATTTGTTACATCATGGGCTGTCCATATGTGACCAACTTTACTAGAGTTAGAATGCCACTGTATTCCATGCCATTTACTCACTGATGGAGCAGTTTTACGCTTTCAACTCTTCTCAACAATTATTTTCCGAATGCTCTCATTAGTTCAATGTCCAAGAATGCAAATCATGTCTCCATAAAATTTCCTTTTATAATCCATCTTGTGTTTTTCACTTCCAGCATCTAACATCCATTCTTTATTCTCATAAAATGTAGCAGAAATTGTCATTGCTCTTAAAAAAATGGATTCTTCTTTTTATTGCAATGTTTTCTCGCTAAACAAAGTCTAATTCCTCTAAAACCACTTCTCCATTTACCACAACCTGACATTTTAGTTTTTCCTTTGATCTTGCACATTCTGTTATTGTTTTAAAAATTCGCCAGATTCTTCCACCAATTTCTTTCTTCCTATTTCCATGCCATTGACTCATTTCTATGTCTTCTTATAAATTATCATTTCACTGCTTCTTTCAGCATTTATTTCCATTTCATATGAACTTGCAATTATACCCAGTAGTTGTTGTTGTTGCTTTTGTTAGATCTCGAAATTTTTCTTTTTGGCCTATTATATTAACATCCTCTTCATCATCATCATCATCATTATCGTCGTCATTGTCATTGATAATGTAACATTCACTTTCCATGTTTGTGTCAGTCAAACGAAATTCATTGAGGCAGATTTTCTATGACTAGATGCTCTTCCTTTCACCAACTCTCACCTGTATCCAAGTCAGGTAATGTTTCCTTTTCAAACAAGGACAATTTGCAGAAAAAAAGTGTTGGCGGCCAGCTATGAGACTCGAACTCACACCCCCGTGATTACGCGTCGCAGTGCTCTGACTTTTAAATTCTCAAACGCAGGATAATGCTAAGAAACTATAAAGAGTGTGATGTGATTGCAATAAATTGTCCTTGTTCAAATTTTTGAATTTGAATTTCTATATATCACTTTTCATTTTGAACTCGACAAAGACAGGCTTGCTATTGAAATATTGTTCAACCAATAAAATATCTTTTGCAATCTAATTGTGCTTTTCGTATTGTCTGTTTACCTTTATGAAGAGTTACGTCAATCCTTTAAAATATAATATGTACACAAGAAAAAATACATGGTCAAAATTTTAGAGTTGACTTCTATACCATGGTGTTAGACTTCAATATATTATTACTTCACTGCAATAACAGTAACTGGTTTGATATTGTATAAAATTCAAATTTAGTTAAAATGAATTGTTGAGAACAAAATATTGAAAAGAGCAGAAATTAAATTATTCCACTTGTATTTGAAGGGTTTCAATAAAATATCAATGGATTAGTTTGTTTTCTGCTCTTCTTCACATGTATAATAGACACAATATATATATTAAGGTGGCGAGCTGGCAGAAACGTTAGCATGCCAGGTGAAATGCTTAGTGGTATTTCGTCTGCCGTTATGTTCTGAGTTCAAATTCCTCCAAGGTTGACTTTGCCTTTCATCCTTTCGGGGTTGATAAATTAAGTACCAGTTACCGACTGGAGTCGATGTAATCGACTTAATCCCTTTGTCTGTCCTTGTTTGTGCCCTCTATGTTTAGCCCCTTGTGGGCAATAAATAAATAATATATATATTAAGATTCAGGTGGGTGAATAAGGCACTTAAATGGTAAGGCACCTGCTCAAGTCAAAATTAAACTGCATACACAGCAACTATAGATGAATAGAAATGTTGGTACCAAAGTACACACAGTAAGATATTCAGGTTATGCATGCAATTATTTGAATCCAGCTGAGTATATTATCAGCCCTTGGCCTAATCCAGAAATGCACATTGTATTAAATATATAGTCCATAATATACTTCAGAACATATGAGGAGCATGTTCCAAGAAAGGTGAACCATAAATAAATAAATAAACGATGGATAGGTGTCAATTCATTACAGCTGTTTCCAACGAATTTTAAAAGAATTTGTTGGAAACAGGTGTAATGAATTGAGACCTATCCACCATTTGTTATATATATATATATATATATATATATATAAATATAAAGAGAGAGAGAGAGAGAAAAAGATAGATATGTGTATGTATATATTG
>NC_069007.1:11417415-11419968 GCF_001194135.2 Octopus bimaculoides
TCTGGGTCTCTTCGGGTACATAAATAAATAAAGAGAATATACAGTCTCACTAGTGGTTGTATGGTTAAAATGTCTCCTTTGGAACCATATTATCAGAGGTTCAGTCCCATTGCAGGGATGCTGTCTGCTGGTATCCACTCTATCAGGGTACGAGTCGACCAATACTTTGTGAGCAATATTGGTAAATGGAAAGGAAAAAAAAAAACATTGTGTGTGTGTAATGATTATGATGATGATGATATATATGTATGTAATGTATGTTTGTATAAGGACATTTTTATTTTTCTTTGTTCATGGTCAATTATCAAATTCAATGATGATCTTCTTGCACTTTAGTTGCGGATCCTTTTGATGTTTGTTCATGTTGGAGGGCCACAACAACATATATATATATGTATATGTATATGTATATGTATATATATATATGTATATATATATATATATGTATATGTATGTATGTGTGTATATATATATATATATATATATATATATATATATATATAAACACACATACACAGTATAAACTTTGTGGTTGATGCACAGAAGCAATAAACCTTAAAAATACATAGGAAACAGATTTTCTCAAACGCTCAGGAATATCCCTCACGACAGTCCATAGTTTCTGTTACCTAGGTAACCTAATTAGCAGTGAAGGAGGATGTTATGAAAGTATAGTTTCTAGAGGAAGAACAGATAAGAGAAAAAAATAAGTTTTGATCCAACAACTAAAATACTTGTGGAGGGAACATTAACCCAGGATCCCTTGGTTACATATATAAACATGCACACAAACATATCTACACATATACTGAAACACAGGCTCTGTGGATGTTTGATAGTCTGGTTTAATTGCTGTAGATGAAAGCATGTATTTGTGCTGAACCAATATTCTCTAAAAATATGCTTCCCTCCAAAGGCTTTATGGGATAATATATTAACAATATTGGCCTTTTTTCCCCCGTTCCTGCCTTGTTTCTGCTTCTGCTTTTAATATTCCCTAATTCTTAGCCAACTCGCTGAAAATATTTTTTTAATCTAAATTTTCGTCTAATTTTTAATTAGTTTTAATTTAAATGCATTTTTTTTTTTCATTTTACCATTTTGTTCTTTTGCTTGCATTTATTTTTTGTTTTTATTTTTGTTATTTAAAAAAATTAATAAGTTGCTAATGAATAGGAGTTCATTACTTTAAAATATTGGTTTTGTTTTTAATGTAGCAAGTTCTTAATTGTGACATTTAGTAGCATGTGAGGATGGTGGTCGGTGTGATGTCTGTGCATGTAAAGAGAGAGAGAGAGAAAGACAGAGAGAGAGACATAGATGAACTAAGAGTAGCCATGTGGTCAGGGTGTTTCATTTACTTTCTCAGGATCAGGGTATGGAACCCCAGCTCAGGCAATGTGTACTGTTCTTGAACAAAAAACTTCACTTCACAAAGCTGTGCAATCTCTTTGAGATCTGATGTGTGGCACTCTGTACATCTGCACAAATAATGTTGATTTGATGGGGAGAGGGAACTAATGTACGACATGAACATCTGATCACTATAAGCAAATTATGTGCATGGTGTTCTGGAACCTTCATCTATTGCCTACGACAGGAGAAATTACTATTTATATATATATCTGTCAATAGAGTGGGTATATTATCTGAAGTGTAAAGCATTGTATATCGATATCGGCTACCTCTGATGAGTATGGAGTTATATAATCAGATTGTTACCTAACACTCCATTGTACTCCTAGTACGAAACTGATTGGTAAGATCAGTTGTGGTGGATATATAATAATGTACACTTCAATTAATATATATATGTATATACATACACACACACACACACAGGTAAGCACATAAGTCCAAAACAAGATGAAATAGTACTCAAGTACCAAAGGTAGAGTAATACGCTTTCTTAATAAAGTTGCAAAATAATCACTAGACTGTTACTCAGAGTGTCACGTTCCCATTTGTCAGAACTGTCCGACGAATGGGAAAGTGAAACGCTGAGTAACAATCTTGTGATAATTTTGCAGCTTCAATAAAAGCATATTACTCTGCCTTTGGTATTCGAGTACTATTTTTTTATCATCTTGTTTTGCACTTATGTGCTTACCTGTGTGTGTGTGTGTGTGTGTGCTTGTGTATCATAAGTGTAGGCATGTCTGTGTGGTAAGAAGCTTGCTTCCAGTCTCATAGTTCTAGGTTTAATTCCACACACTTCAGAGCACCTTGGGCAAGTGTCTTCTAGAATAGCCTCAGGCCAGCCAAAGCCTTGTGAGTCGATTTGGTAGACAGAAACTGAAAGAAGCGCATCGTATATATGTGTGTGTGTCTGTGTTTGTCCACCCCATCGCTTGACAACCAGTGTTGGTGTGTTTGCATCCCCATAACTTAGTGGTTCAACATAAGAGACCAATATAATAAGTACTAGGCTTACAAATAATAAGTCATGGGATTGATTTATATACACACACACACACACACACACACATATATATATATATATATATATATATATATATATATATATATACACACACACACGTATACATATAC
>NC_069007.1:11422958-11425562 GCF_001194135.2 Octopus bimaculoides
CGGGAGTGTGTGTGTGTGTGTGTGTGGGGGGGTTGAAGTAATTTTCATTGCAAGCACATAGTTCCTAGTTGGTTTTTCCCCCTGTGTAGCAACAGCCAGGGCAATTGTCTTCTGCTGCAGCCTTGATCTTTTGAGAGGGAAATTTGATCGGCAGAAACTATGCAGAATCCTGTGTGTGTGTGTTGAGACTTCAACTTTTCCTGATGGCTTATTCAATGAACCTTACAAAGGATAAGTCCTAGAGTCAATTTGTTCGACTAAAGGTAGTGCCCCAGCCTGGCCAAAGTCAAATGACTGAAACAAATAAAAGAATTAAAAAAAGTATGTATGTGTATGTATATAAACACACACACACACATATACACACATACACTCATAGAAACTTACATGCCTATTATAATACTTTTCTCATGTCCAGGAACATGTTAAAAATAAGTAAACTCGTTTTTTTTTTTTTTAAATAGTTTACAATATTATTTTGGATTTTTAATTTGAAAACACAATTTCTTAGACTTTCCTTGCAAGGACACTAATGAATGTTTGGTTTGATGACTAATATGCCATAAAGTCAAAAATGGTCAAGTCCAAATGACAGAAGTACCTTAATTGGCTCCTTAATTAAATGAATGTGATTGGTAGGGAGAGACAGAGACTTTGATCTGGATTAACTGGAAATCTTTGTAGTTGATTCATATCCCAGTATGAGATATAAAACATGACAAACGGTGGTCCCTACTTTGAAGCAGACACCATAGTTTGGTGCTTTGTTAGTGTTTAACCTCAGTTATGTGTATATAGAGGAGCTAATCTCAGAGATAAAAAATCTTTGAAGTTTGGTGGATTGATCTTTATTTGGTGTAATTGACACAATCTGGGTGGAAGAGCCTTTTCAGCCAACGGTCAGTCTAAGAGTCAACCAATCCAGTTAGCAGATTATTGTCAGTTGATAGAACTGGTGATTCATCGACTCATTTTAGCTACTTGAAAAGACTATGCAGTTCTGGAAACTCATACTATCACCAATTGAATTTGGAAGGCTAGTAATAGTATTAATGACCTCAGGTTAGACATGTGATCAATGACATTCCAGCATATGGCCACCCCATCTTTTTGTTCTGTTTTTGAGTCAGTATATCTAGGATTACATAATCTAAGGTCAAGTTCCATTATTTTTAAAATGTAAGGATGTGCGATTTTATTGAGATTTGGTTGCTATTTTTAGCAGCTTGATAGGCCACCTCTTCTTCTATTTCCTTGTCATCAATGTTATCACCACCATCAGTACAGAAACCATATGGTGATGATGGTGATGGTGGTGGTGGTGCTGGTGGTGGCACTGTCAGTTGATCCTTGGTACACAATGGTAATATATGGACTTTTAGAATGAAGACCCCGGACTACAAAGATAACTTAGAAACAGACATAAACAGCAAGATTTATGCTTGTCTGATATGGCAAAAGAGGGAGAATATTGTGTAGAACACAGAAAAATGTATTTGAGGTAGAATCTCTGGAGCGATGAACTCTTGTACAGAATCCTTGAAGCTTTATGGATGGAAGCTGCCGGACAACAAAAACTGCTGTGGTAGATCCGCATTTCATACAGAACGTGTTGATTGTCAATTATGGAATAGAATAGAATGGTAGAGCTATGCAATGGAATGAAAGAGAAAAATGGTTTCTTTATTGCTATTTACTGGAATTCTGGCAAATATATTGAATTTTGGTATCAAATAATTCCAAGATTCTTAGCTAGAATGGCAGTCTTTTATATATTTATTCTGATAATGCCTTTAGCAAAGTCATGAACGTCACAACGTGCATACCTATATATGTAAATGTGTATACTTATGATGCATGTGTGTGTATGTTGTATGTATATGTGCTTGTGTATGCATGTATGTGCATACACAAGCACATGTATGTGCATATATATATATGTGTGTGTGTATGTATATATATATATATATATATATACATGTGTTTTTATATATAAGTTATATATATACTTATGTTTATATATAGGTGAATGTATATGCATATATACATGTGTGTATGTATGTATGTGTGCATGCATGTCTACACACACACACACACACACACACACACCCTACAAATATACTGTATTTCATTTTATATTGTAATTTCCTAACTTATCCATTCACATAGATATCATAATGTTTATCAAATAAACCATATGCACTTATCTATTTATCTACACACGCACACACACACACACACACACACACACACACATACATACAGCATTGTGTGTATATAAATAAATGTAGTAGTAGTAGTAGTAGTAGTATTAAATATTGTGCTCAATTCTTCATTGTTGATCGATACATTCTTTCGTACAGCAACGAAAGTCATTTTGTTGATCTTATAGCAAAATGAAAAAATATTATATCCGTATTTATACGGAGTATATATTATATTTAGATCATTGACACAATACTCACACACACGCGTGCACATGTGTGTGTGTATATATACATATATATATATATACACAGTGTATGTATGTATATATAAGTAATATATATGTATGTATATATATACAGTATATATATATATATATATATATATATATATATATAT
>NC_069007.1:11425871-11429167 GCF_001194135.2 Octopus bimaculoides
ATATATATGTGTGTGTGTGTGTGTGGTTTTATGCTTGTTGTTAATATAACATTCCCTTTGTCTACGCTATCTAACTAAGGTAGGAAGGTGTGTTTCAAGCTGAATTCTCCTGCCTGATTCCTTTTCTGCTGCCAATTCTTAAACCATTCATAAACTAAAGAATTTTATTATTTTTGTTTTTTTATTCTTTGGATCTTTGAAGGCATAGAGCAACCAGTCTAATTTCCCATGTTTGCAGAGTTTGGGTGAAGACTTATTATTGAAGCATTGATTTATAACCATATGCCATTCCTCTCACTAACAAGCAATTGTTTTTTTTTTCAAAATGTGTTTACGGGGAGAAAAATATTGAAAAATATCAATACATATGAGAATGACAAAGAAATGTGGAAAATGGTCGTGGGATGTGCTAGAAACAACAGTCACAATCTCCCTTAAAGCACACACCTTCATATCTGAAAATATTTACAAGATTTTTTTTTTTTCTACCAAAAAGGCTTCTCCATGGTTTCTAAGTGTGTAGTGCCATAAAAATTGGCCCAAATCAGTCTGGAGAGGGAGTAGTGACTGGGATGAGGTTAAAAAAATAAATTTTCAAAAATGTTTTCTTATAAAAAGATGTCCTGCATCATTTCAAAGGTTGTGGTGTATAAAAAATATAGCAAATTGGAAAAAAAACCCCATCAAAATGGAGAAAAATTCAAGATATGTTGGTGTCCAGATTTGAAACTTTGCTACACTTTTCTGTAGAAGTGCAAAGGAAACAAGACACCCACATTACAATAATTCTTATTGCTTTCCATATCCATCCTGTTAATCCCACTTTCATCTATAAAAGATGGGTAATCATCTAACCACTCTCCAGCCAGAAATCTGATCAAGCTCTTTTCTCCCATACTTTACCCTCCCTCTCTACACCTTAGTTTTCTGGCATAAAATTGCCCTACCTTGGGGTTCATGGCCTTACAAGCTGCTTAGTGGCACAAAAAGATCAATCTATCCAGGACACTTTGAAATACTTGCATCCCACAGTCTGTGTAAGGGGTGCTGCACGCTGCTTTTGGTGTCTTGATGCCCATTTGTCCACAGCAATAAATTTTCTCCATGACAAAACACAATGAATAGCTTTCTTACAGGACCAAATATGCCCCAAGCACATTTGAGCTGTTAGTAACCTTATATCTATACACATCACTACTCAACACTGCCACCCTGTAATTTGTTTGTGGTGAGTCACTGATCAGTGCAACCAGTCATTCTACAATGATGGGAATATCATAAGAGAGACAATTTCCCTTATCAGCTCGCAACACATCTTCCCTGGTTTCTGTGATTGAAGAGGAGATAACCACTCTGAGATGCTTGCATCCCACAGTCTGTGTAGGTGGTGCTGCGAGCTGATTTTTGGTGCCTTTACACCTATTTGTCTACAATGAGAAGTTTTCTCCATGTCAAAACACAGCAAATAGCTTTCTTTATGCTCCAAGCATATTTGAGCTGCTAATAACCTTACATTCTGTAAAGTGGTAAGCATTCAGAAGGGCCTTTGACCATATAAATGATGGATGCCATAGCAGACACTGGAGCACAATGCAACCCTCGGGCCTATCGTATCTAGTCAAACCATTCAGCCAATGCTAGCATGGAACATGGTTGTTAACCCTTTCGTTACTGTATTTCTGTTGAGATGCTATGTGTTTCTTTCAATTAATTTTTAAAATAACAAAGAATTTAGTAAAGCTAGTGTTAGGAACATAAATTGTGACTAAGGTTTGGTGGAAGATTTTAATTTAGAACTTTTTAAAAAGAGACATTTAATTCAGGAGCCACTTCAGCCGGGTCGGTATCGAAAGGGTTAAATAATACATCACTTGCTTGTGGGATTGACGTTGGGAGCCTGCACCATATGTTTGCTAATTATATTAGTTGCAAATGTACTGATGAGCTGCTGTTTCTAGCAGATTGAGTAACCACCTAGAGCTCATGACTAATATGATGCGTATGGCAATGATGGTTACTGTTGTTTAACTTTAAGATGGCAAATTTTCCAATTTGTGGGGAGATTTCCCCCCCGGAAGATAAGTGACCATATAGAGGTTTCCCTTCATTGATTTGTCATTTTATATGTTGTTGTTGTTGTTGTTGTTGGTGGTGGTGGTGGTGGTGGTGGTGGTGGTGGGGATGACGGTGGTGGCTGTATAATAGAAGGGACAGGATTTGTTGATGTTGTTTTGTCTGGGACCAGACATTATACAGCAGATCTATAATCTCATGATTATGATGATGACAATCAACATCATCATCACAATCACCACCTCCGCCACCGCCACCACCTCTGCCACCAACACCACCATCATCATCGCGGTCACGATACTATTGATATTTGTTTCTGTTATTGTGTCTATTTATGAAAACAGAAATGAAAGAATTGTCACTCTCCCTCTCCACACCACATGCATGCTATAAATATTCCCATTGTTACCTCTGTGTGTGTGTGTGTGTGTATGCTCACATACTTGTGTGTATATACAAATCTATCTATATATTTAAGCTATAAATATTCCCATTGTTAACTGTTTATGTGTGTATTTCAATGTATGTGTGTATGTATCTCTCTACCTGTCTATCTATCTATCTATCTATCTATCTATCTATCTATATGTGTGTATATATGTGTGTGTGTGTGCGCGTGTATATATATATATATATATATATATATATATATATATATATATATATATATATATGTGTGTGTGTGTGTGTGTGTCTATATATATAGGGTCTAAAAATATTTCAATTGTTAACTCTCTGCATGTGCATAAATGTTTCCACACACAAATATGTGCGCTATATGTATATATTCATTGTTACCTGTTTGAGTGTGTGTATAATGTGTGTGTGTACGTGTATACACACACACACACACACACACACACAAGCTATAAATATTTCTCTTACCCATCATATATTTAACCAATCACTGTTCTCAAATTTAATTATCTCCTCAAACCTGTCTGTCTGTCAGTCTGTAATTTTATCTGTCTGTCAACCCACCATCCTCTTACTCACACGCTCTCTCACCTAAGCATCCACACACATACACACACGCACACACACAAACTCATGCATCCTTACAAACATATTTTCTTCTTGTGTACCTATATTTTAAACTCAACTAACTCTATGTGTATACATGTGATATTTACATACCTATCTATCTGTTTGTATGTCTGTTTTTCTGTCTGTCTATCTGTCTGTCTCTTTATTTATCTGTCAATCTATCTATCTATCTATCT
>NC_069007.1:11429547-11432520 GCF_001194135.2 Octopus bimaculoides
TATATATATATATATATATATATATATATTAATACATGTATATATACATGTGTGTGTGTGTGTGTGTGTGTGTGTGTGCCTACACACACACACACACTTGTCTGTATGTTTCACTCTATAATCCAATATTGTTATGCAAGAGAGGATATCCATCTGGTTGGCGGCAGAAGGGGAGAGAATCCTTTTAATAGTCACTTAAAATAGGTACAATAATGCAGTCTGTTTTCTACGCACACACACACACACACATGAATGTATATCTATATTTGTATGTGTGTGTGTTTGAGTGTGAGTATATATGTGTTTGCGTCAAAGTTTTTTTAGATTGCACTTTGTATATTTACAAATACATGTGCATGCATACACACACATATATAAATGCTAGCACTGTCAGGTACATAAATAAATGTATGCACACATACACACACACACACACACGTGCACACTGCCTCATGTATCGTATCATACACACACCTCTACACCATATCTGTTATCCAATGCTTTAATTGAAGAACTAAGAAAAGAACTGAGAACAAGTGTGGGGGGGATAGACAGAGAGAGGGAGAGAAAGAAAGAGAATAACAGGGTTGCTTTAAGAAATGAGACAGAGTGAGGTAGATAGGTGCGTGTTTGGGTGTCAGATATGAAGTACTCAAGGCAGAGGGTGAGGATGGTGGCGGTGGTAGTGGTGATGGTGGAGGTGGTGATGGTGGAGGTGGTGATGGTGTTGATGATAACGAAGAGAAAGAATTGAAGGAGAGTATTCATTATTTTGTTAAGTAGACTGATAGAGTGAAAAATGTAACTTCAATTAATTGTAAATTGTCCTGTCTACCACTACAGCCATATGCATTTGCTCTCACACACACACACATATGCATTACTTCTCATCATCTTGTTATGCCCCCCAAACAGCTTCACAAACATCACTGTTTTTGATATATATATATATATATATATATATATATCATCGTCGTCATCGTTTAATGTCCACTTTCCATGCTGGCATGGGTTGGACGGTTTGACTGAGGACTGGCAAGCCATGAGACTACACCAGACTCCAGTCTGATCTGGCAAGGTTTATACACCAGGATGGCCTTCCTAACGCCGACCACACCGAGAGAGAGTAGTGTGTGCTTTTTTATGTGCCACAGCCATGAGGGCAAGTCAGGCAGTACTAGCATCGACCATGCTTGAATGGTGCTTTTTACATGCCATCGGCACAGAAGCCAGTCAGGCAGCGCTGGCAATGACCCACTCTCGAATGGTGCTTTTTACGTGCCACCAGCACAGGAGCCAGTCAAGTGGCACGGGCAATGACTGCGCTTAAATGGTGCTTTTTAGGTACCACCAGCATGGGAGCCAGTCAGGCGGCACTGGCAATGACCACGCTCGAATGGTACTTTTTACATGCCACCAGCACAGGAACCAATGAGGCTGCATTTATATATATATGTATGTATTTACAGTTTCTCTTCAACTTACAAACTAGTTCCATTCTGACTGACCGGTCGTAAGTCGATCTGGTTGTATGTCGAATTCATACTTTCCAACACTATTTTCATTCAAGTGCAACTGATGCTTGAAAGTGACTGAGAGACAGTGGCTGGTACTGGATGCCTGGGTCTGATTTTTTATTTATTCATTTTTTTAATTTTTTTATTGTGGTTGTAAGTGCTGATGGTCGTAAGTTGTAAAGGTCGTAAGTTGGGGAGGTATATGTGTGTTCATGTAATGTATATCTGTATTATGTATAAAATACCGTCTTGAAAGCATTCCACTGTTTTTATTGCTAAGAAAGAAGAATGTTAGAATATAGACAGCTTCTCCTCGACTTATGACTGAGTTCTGTTCTGACTGATCAGTCGTAAGTCATATGTCGGATTTATATTTTCCAACACTATTTTCATTTGAACGCAACTGATGCTTGAAAATGGCTGACACTGGATGATGGGTCTGAGGTGGGAGCTTGCATTGCCAGATGCTACCATAGTTATTGTACACACAACTGCCCAACATCCAAAAATCGATTTTTTCTCTTTGTTTGTTTTTTTTATTTATTTATTTTTTGTGATCCTAATTGCAGATGTTGTAAGTCACATAGGTTGTAAGTCAAGGAGAAGGTGTATATATGTGTGTGGGTGTGGAGAATTCTTGCTTTTTCTAGATTATCGTCCTGAAGACTTTATTCGTTTAGCTTCACTCAAACCAAAAATTAATTCCAAGAAATCAAGAATTTATCTCCTCTCTTATTTTAAGTTTGCTGTCGTATTTATGCTGCTTGTCTTTCTGAAGCATTTCTTTTTGTTCATTTTCATTGTGTGCATGCAGACATGTTTGTACATCACGTGATCACATGACTGACCAGGCTATCAGATATTGTTACACATCACTGGTCACAATGCGCTTCTGCATTGCTTTAGTTTTCAAATAACACCACCCTACAGGCTAGATGAACAGGCCAACATTCCTCACAGATATTGTGAGGAATACATACAACTACAATGTGTGACTGGAACAATGTGAAATAAAGTGTTTTGCTCAAGAACACAGTGTGCTGCCCAGTCTGGGAATTGAACCCACAATCTAGCAATCGTGAGTACAACAGCCTAATCACTAGGCCACATACCTTCACATGCTTGTACACACGTTCTTTTATTCTTTTACTTGTTTCAGTCATTTGACAGTGGCCATGCTGGAGCACCACCTTTAGTTGAACAAATTGACCCCGGGACTTATTCTTTGGAAGCCTAGTACTTATTCTATCACACTCTTTTGGCTAAACCGCTAAGTTGTGGGGACGTAAACACACCAGCATCGATTATCAAGCAATGTTGGGAGGACTAACACAGACACACAAACATATACACAGATATACATGCATACATGCATATATATATATATGTATATATATATATGTATGTATGTATATATATATATATATCATCATCATCATCATCATCGTTTAACGTC
>NC_069007.1:11432545-11435045 GCF_001194135.2 Octopus bimaculoides
GGTCATCAGCATAGAGGAGGTCCCAGGGGCAACCTGTCTTGAACTCCTCTGTGATTGCCTGGAGGACTATGGTAAATAATAGGGGGCTGAGGACGGAACCTTGGTGGACCCCTACCTCTATATATATATATATATATATGTATGTATATATATATATACAACGAGCTTCTTTCAGTTTCTGTCTACCAAATCCACTCACAAGGCTTTGGTCAGGCCCAAGGCTATAGTAGAAGACACTTGCCTAAGGTGCCACACAGTGGGACTGAACCAAAAACCATGTGGTCGCAAAGCAAGCTACTTACCACACAGCCACTCCTAATATATATGAAAATTATAAGGGTAGAAAATTTAGAAAAGTTTTCATATCGGTGGCTAACATGCCTAATAAAAGTCAATAAGCAACATATTTTCATATATAAGAGTGTATAAGCACTTATACACAGTGTGGTGACCCTTGACAGGATGCCTTACATGCTAGAAAGGGCAGCCAAACCCAAACCATGAGAAAAAGTAATTCCAAAGAGAATGAAGGCAAAAATTATTTATTTGTTCATTAATACAGAAACTCGAGTTTGGAGTTAACTATAAAAAATTTTTGTTTCATTCTCTTTGGAATTACATTTTTTTTCATGGTTTGAGTTTGTAACGTGTCCAGTACATACATACATATATATATACAATATGTACAAAATGTGCAAGAAAGATGTTGTCATTGTGTAAAATGTAAAGGTTCTTTAGCTGTTCTTGTTTAGCTGTAGCATAAATCTGATTGAGTAGACCTATATAAAAAATGGCATCCCAAACCTGATTATCTTTTTGTATAACAGGGATGATGCTATGGCCTTCCTTTTTTTTTTCATTTCTGTTATGTGAATTGAGAAACATTTAGTTGTATATCGAAAACTTTGAGTGATCGTGTTTTTATAACGACAGAGCACAGTTATCTGTGACAACAGAACACCAGTTTATATGTAAAATATCTATGTGGAGGTCTTTGTGTGTGTGAAAATATGTAAATACATGTGTGTGCGTGTGTGTATACACTCACACAGGCATATACACACACACACACACACACACACACACACATATATATGTGTGTGTGTGACAATGTGGAGATACATATGCACATTGCGAGGAGCAAGTAGAATGATTAACTATATATATCTATATCTATCTATCTATCTATATATATATATATATATATATATATATATATATATATATATACACACACACACACACACAGGGATTCATGTATACAAAGTAGCTGTTTTACATGTGAATATAAAATTGTATGTTAGAAATAAATATAAATGTATGCATGTATGCATCTATCTGTCTGTCCATTCATCCATCCATCTACATGCATTCCTACCTACTCACCTATCTCTCTCCCTCTCTCTCTTCTCCTCTCTCTCACACATGCATAATAAACATGTTTTTCTAAATGATTCTGCATAGTTTTTTCCTTGTCTTCATTGTTGTTGTAGTTGTATGTATGAATGTTTGTATGCATATGTGTGTGCATGCATTTGTTTCTATGTGCTTGCTTCTATGTATGTGTATGTGCATCCATATGCATGTATGAAGTGTTGTCAATATCCACAATGATTGCATAAAGTGGACGAACACAAGTTAAAAAAAAATTGTTATATTTGTGTCTGTGAGGTAACCAGTTTCTAAATATGGTTACCTAAGTTGATGAAAGGCTCACTTTTGTTTCATTGATGTCACATTTATAGAAGAAACTTACTAAATTAGTTGTTTGTCCACTGATATTAGTTGAAATGTTTGCTATATTCTCATGTTGTTGAGTGGGAAACGTACTTTTGGGTGGAAATAGCATTTGGCCTTTGTTCACACATTGGAAAAACATTGGAAGTTTTCAAATATTGGTGTGTATCTATATGTGTATATATGTACATGTTGGTATATTTGTATATATATTTATATATATATGTGTGTGTATATATTCATATATAATGATGTAAATTATGTATAAGCATACATGTGCATGTTCACATATATGTCTACACTCAAACTTTTACCCATTTTTTATTTTTACATGCATTATTATTATTATTATTATTATTATTATTATTGAGTGAGAGATCAGTGCATGCCATCAAAGTGACACTGGGGTAAAATGTACGAAGCCTAGTATACCCATCATGACTACCTGTCTGATAAGGGTACACCAGGCACATGCATCACAACCATATGTGCGCGACATGGTGATCTCATATCAAGATAAACAGTGCATGACCCACCAAACTGGTGGGGCCCAGTTTGAATTTTCTTCAGGTCGAGTAGCTCATCCTGCTCAAAAGGTCCCTGAATTAGGTTTGTTTAAGGATGTTGAGCAAAACACCCATGTTTCCAAAGGTGAATTATTCAAACCCCAAAGAATCCCTCTCAGCACATGACTATGATGCTCCCCCACTACTTCTGCTCACGATCAGAGATGCACATTTAGTCAGACACCAAGGGACATGCT
>NC_069007.1:11436546-11437081 GCF_001194135.2 Octopus bimaculoides
AGCATGTGAGTGGATTTGGTAGACGGAAACTGAAAGAAGCCTGTCATATGTGTGTGTGGGGGGGGTCTACCAAATCCACTTACAAAGCTTTGGTTGGCCTGAGGCTATAGTAGAAGACACTCAACCAAGGTGATACCCAGTGGAACTGAACTTAGAATCAAGTGGTTGAGAAGCAAGCTTCTTACCACACAGCCACTCCTGCACCTGTATATATATATAGATATATACACACACACACACAAAATATGTTATTCATACTTTTGTATCTACATCTATTTCCAGTTGATGGCTCTGTGTTAACATCCTGTAATTGACACAAATACCTTCAACAGACTCTGCTTCATCTGTTGAAGCAAAATCACTTTGATGTCAACAGATATCATAATAATAACAATATTAGATGTGTATATATTTCATATACACCACGCGGTACAAACACATACGCATGTAATGATGCAGGAGAGTGTATTGTGTATGCATTCTGCATTATATTGTGTATATTGTGCAATACGTATATATATATATATATATATAT
>NC_069007.1:11440213-11441778 GCF_001194135.2 Octopus bimaculoides
ATATGTGTGTGTGTGTGTGTGTGTGTGTATTATATATATATATATGTATATATGTATGTATGTATACATGTATGTATATGTGTATATAATCAAAGTTCCTGGTAAGGTACAAAGTTTGGGTATTTCTACTGATTTCCTTTGAAGCACTTAACCCAAGTACTGGGCAATCAATACTATCAGATTCCAGACCAATACCAAAATTCTTCAAGTGTAGAAGATCCTGGTTTCACAATGGTTAAACTGTTGAATGAATTTATTGAAGAGTAAAATATAATCCAAACAATAAAACAAAGAAATGATTTAACCCATCTTTATTGTTCAGTTACAATTGTTTCTGTACCAACTCTGCTGACAATGTCAGTTTGCACAAAAATTCAAAGTGAAAATTTATGTGATATTTCCAGTTTTAGACATTAGAGTGGTACTTCAAAAGACTTGCATCAAAGGTGTGCTCTTATATTGTTTATCTTCCAGACATGGTTTTTTGATTATATTGAGAGGAAACAAAAAGTAAATAAGGTTATGGTTAAGGGATGAATAATTAGTACAGAGAGCACGTGAGAGTTGTATTATACATATACTATATACACTGCATATATTTAGGTAGTTTATGATGTATTAGATAACATCCTCCAAAAAATAACAATGAAGTGGGATTTATCTTTTCATTAGAGAAAGGAAACAAAATCCTAGCAGCAATTGTTAAGAAATTTTAAGGATCAGATAGTTTCTGGAAATTAAGAAACAATTCAACTAAAAATTTAATTTTCATGCTTGAGGAAAAAATATTTTGATTTTTGATTACAGGCAAGTGACAGCAATGGACTTATATATTTGGTCTTATATATATTATAAATGTTTCATTTCTGATGTCTCATATTGTAGAAGATATAATTGTTATCTGTTTGGTCCAGTCATGTGTTTAAGCATTTTCTTATCATATTTTTGCTGAAATACAGTTTTTGCTTCAATTAAGAATTTATGAAGACTTTAGTTACATTATTTTGCTTTTAATTTATGTTCCAAACACCAGCATAACAAATAAGACATTTTAATGGAAGGTTGTTTTAATTCACTTTAAAAGAAGGAACTCATAACATAGATCCAAGTGGTCTCAGTCAGGCAGTTTGGTAAGAAAAGATTTAAAAGGTGATATGCTATATATCATACTTAATAATGATTGGTATTGCATATATCATGACTTCTGGCATGTGAGACTGTATTGTATATAGTTGAATGTTATGTATATAGGTAAAATGGTGTGTGTGTGTGTATATATATATATGTTGTTGGTACTCCGTTGCTTACGACATCAAGGGTTCCAGTTGATCCGATCAACGGAACAGCCTGCTCGTGACATTAACGTGCAAGTGGCTGAGCATTCCACAGACATGTGTAACCTTAACGTAGTTCTCGGGGATATTCAGCGTGACACAGTGTGACAAGGCTGGCCCTTTGAAACACAGGTACAACAGAAAGAGGAAGTAAGAGTGAGAGAAAGTTGTGGTGAAAGAGTACAGCAGGGTTCGCCACCATCCCCTGCTGGAGCCTCATGGAGCTTTTAG
>NC_069007.1:11442285-11451800 GCF_001194135.2 Octopus bimaculoides
TATATATATAAAAAATAAGCGACACGGATTTCAAAGGTGATTGCAGTACGCACGTTTCATGCTACTTCAATTTATTTAAGTAATGCGAGCATTACCTTAACCTTAACCTTCGCAGTACTTAAATAAATTGAAGTAGCATGAAACGTGCGTACTGCAATCACCTTTGAAATCTGTGTTGCTTATTTTTGGATTTTAATCACCTATCCTTTTGGGATGCGATATTCGGGTGCCTATGCATAAGTACCATATTCAAGACTATTTATTTTGTTGTGATTAAGTTTCTCTCAAAGGCTGTTGACCTTGACATCACGAATGTTTCTCTTCAAATTCAATTTCCCTTGTGCAGATGTTCTGAGACGGGTGGAAAATAAGAAGGTGTAGGGGTTAATGTAGAGCCTGAAAGACAAGAGGATACAATTATGAACTGACACACAAACATCTCTGGGTGCTTTCTCACTTTTATTCTTCAGACCCTTCAGAGGTCTGAGGCATAAAAGAGAAATATTAATTGTGTCAAATAACATTAATCATGGCAAACAAAATCATATTTAACAAAATCTAGCTTTTCACTGTTTAGACAAAGACACATTGTTTATACTCAGAGTGTCTCTCCTTATACACATATTTCCCCTCTCTTATACACATATTTCCCCACTCTTATACTCTGATATCCTCCTCACATACTCTCAGTATTCTTCTTTTATACCCTTTCTTTGCTTTAAGTAGGTAAATTAGTTATTTTGTGCTATTTTCTATTTTGAAAATTCATCAATATGTTTAGATTTTTTCTAATCACCTCCATCTCTCTTCTCTCTCTGTTTTCTTTAATTATATTTTAATCATTTTTTAAACTAAAACTTTTAATGACCTAATTTCCAATTAGTCACATTAATGGTGTTTCAATTTGAAATAGTTTTTATCACAATCAACTATCGACGAACACTTCAGATTGTTTGTTGTTGTTGTTTTTAATGATGATGATGATGATAATATTGTCATTAATGATGTCTTTGTTGTTATTTTAAATAAATTTATTTCTCATTTTTATGAGATTTAGAATGTGAATAATCATAATTTTATTTATTTATTTAATATTTGTAGTTCAATACATCGTATAAACCAATAAGCCCTGATTAAGTTCGCTTTGCAACCACAAGGTGCTAAGTTCAATCTCACTGTGGTGTACTTTGCCCAGGGTCTTCCTCTGGAGCCTCAAATCAGCACTAGCCAATAGAAGCTGTGTAGAATCTCATCAAATGTATTATACTTGTAATTCAAATTGATTGTACTTTGTCACACTGACTCTGCTTGTGGATTATGTTTATGGTACAAGTGTGTCTGGGATATTCAGCCATTGATGTGTTAATTTAATAGGCAGGTATTCCAGATGAAAATATGAATGAAAACTCCTGCTGGAAAATTCCAAAATTCATTTCTGTTTGTAGAACCAATACAAACAATTCAAGACCAAGAAATTAAGCAAAATATCCGATTAGTGGAAATTGTTGCCAGAATAATGTAATCTATAAATGTAGCATACAAATCTATAATGGCCAAAGGAGAATATATATTGGTAGCTCAATGGACTTCAAGCAAAGGTATAGAAGCCACCTTAGTTCTTTTAAGAATCCAAAATTTAGGACATCCACCACTTTAGCATCGTTTATAAACGACCTTAAAGAAAGAAGTGTAGAGTTCAAATTATCTTGGCCCCTCCATTTAGAATTGGATCCACTAAATGTGGATTATGCATCCGGGAGGCATACTTTATTTTGAAGAATTATAATCATGCCATGTTGAATAAATTTACTGATGCAATTCCGGCTTGTACACATAAGATCAACTCGACGTTTTTGAGGAAGTTTAAAAATAAAAATAAGAATAAGAGTAGTAATAATGAAAAGTTGTAATATGAATTCAAAGTAAGGATAATAATAATAATTTAAAATCTAAAATTTAAAATTTGTAATATAAAATTTAAAATATAATTGAAAATAATACTATAATTAAAGAAGTAAATACTAGTAGGTATTAAATTACGTGGCAAGGATGTAATTGGTATGATTTGATCTAGGATGGCTAGTTTTGCATAAGCATGGGAATGTAATTAAATATACAATAAAAATGCAATAAAAATACTATAATGGACTGGTCTGAATGAGACTTTGCACAGGCCTTTAACTGGATATACTGGTTTATCCTAATGGGTTGATATTCATAACTATTGTATAAAGGGAATAACTATAATGTCAAAGATTTTTCGAATTGGCTAGAACATAATTATTTGAGTTATCCTTTTATGTATTGTCTTCATGGTGTCTTTCGTGTCATGGAGCATCCTGATGAGGGGAGTGTCTGGTTTCGTTAAAATATGAAATTTATGTCATATTAACTGACACGTCTCCAAAAAAGCTCGTAGATGAAACTAGTGAATCCATTGAACATTGTAATTTGAGTATGTCCGTTTAATGCTTTAAAATGTCTCACTTTACACTTTCCACTTGCATTGTGTTGTAACTTGAAATCTTTAGTCCTTATATCATATCCTATGAACTTATAATTAACTATCCTATATCATATCGACGTCTTCTATTTTAAAATGCCTATGTATTTATGTTTTTAAATATTTTTAAATATCTACGTGTTTTTAAATATTTTATATGCTTGTGTTTTAACCTGTAAATTTTATTCTTTTATGATATACCATGTGAATTTATAATTCACTATGTCTTATATAATATCGACGTTTTTATATCTAATTATGTGTATATTTATGTGTTTATATTATTTATATATTTTTAAAAACGCCTATGTATTTATAAATGTTTTAAAATATTTTTGGATATTTGCGGTCTTATAAAAATATGTATATGTCTCTATGCTTATATTGTTATTAATACTTCTATTAAGTTGAGCTTTATGCCACTTTATTAATGTCGAAGTAAGTGCGCATATATATTGACTATTCTGCTGGATAATAGGTCATGTTCCTGTAGTCTTCCGCTCGTATTGCCTCCACTCAAATTATTAATTGGAACTTAGCTCAATTTGAGCACTTCGATTCTAGCCTGGTTACGAGCATTGTTAATTAATAACAATCTCTATAAAATAGTACAATATATATATATATATATACAACAGGCTTCTTTCAGTTTCCATCCACCAAATCCTCTCACAAGGTTTTGGTCTGCCTGAGGCTATAGTAGAAGGCACTTTCCCAAGGTGCCACATTGTGGGACTGAGCCCAGAACCATGTGGTTGGGAAGCAAGCACTTTACCACAGTGCCACATCTGTGCCTATGTATATAAACATTATGAACTACATATACTCAATGTACACGACCAAAGTATTTGCCTGTAGGCTGCGGACTGGTGTGGTGGAGAATACTCTCTCAAAGCATCAGGTATTAAAACAGCTGAAAATCATGGGTAGGGAAGATGACTCACCTCCATTCTCATTTAGAAGTGAGGGACATTGATGTTTTGCCATTTCTGTGGCTTATGAACATCATCTACCCAAAGCGGATCAGAAATGCATCATTTTCTCAGTCCACGGCTTATATGCATATCATTTACAATGGACGGATAGATGTCCTCACCTTGTTTTGTTGTTACCGTAATATTTCGGCTGATATACTCTTCACCCTACATCAGGTGTTCCGTTGGAATTTTGTACCCAACCCTTTATTTGACTAACAGGGTACTCTGTTCTCATTCCTAAGGTACTCTTTTTTTTTTAATCATTTTTATTTTTTCCCAAGCCCCTGCCTGGGTATATAGCACAGTAGATAAGAGCGCAGGCTTACTAACCCTTTAATTCTGAGTTCAATTCCTGGCAAGGACTTGGGAAATAATATCAACAAAAAATAACATCAGCAAAAAGAAATACCTTAGGAATGAACACAGAGTACCCCATTAGTCAAATAAAGGGTTGGCTTCAAAATTCCACCTGATGAAGGCTGGAGAGTACATCAGCTGAAATGTTGTGGTGAGGACACCTACCTGTCCATTGTAAATAATGCACATAATTCCTCATCCCTAAAATATAGAATAATATAACTTATATGCATATATCATGCAAATTATGTGCAGGTATGCCCAGTCAATACATACATCATCATCATTATCATCATTTAATGCCTGTTGTCCATGCTGGTATGAGTTGGACAGTTTGACTAGGCTGCACAAGATTCCAGTCTGATTTGGTATGGTTTTCTACAGCTAGATGCCCTTCCTAATGCCAACCACTCAAAGTGTGTAATGGAAGCCTGTACGTTCCACCGGCATGGGTGCCATTTGTGTGACGCCAGGGTGATTTTATATGCCACCAGTACAGCTGCCATCCGTGTGATGCCAGTGTCTGCAATGACTGCAATTTTGCTTGGTTTGATGGGTCTTCTTTTCAAGCACGACATAATGCCAAAGGTCTCATCAGTCATTGCCTCTGTGAGGTCCAGCACTTGAAAAGAACTCAGCCACTTTGTCTCCAGCCCTTCCTAACATGCCGACCACTTCACAGAGTGTGCTGGATGCTGTTATGTGTCAATGTACGAGCACTTCTATGTGAAGCTGTATGAATGCTTTATGATGCTGTATGACTATGTGATGCCCCACAAGCCCTTTTATGTGGGACCGCATAGGTGCTTTTACATGGTACCACACAGGTGCTTTTATGTGGCATCGCCATGGGTGCTTTACACAACCAGACAGATCGGTCATAACACTTCTGCTGCGGGGTACTGATCTTATTGAGTGCAGCCAGGCATCAGGTGTCTCGGCCCTTTGACAGGAATAGATTTGAATATGAGATAGAAGCAGTGCTAATGTACAAAACATTATCGACCACACATACATAACATATAAGCATTGTGGATTTACCAGTATGCTGTGATTTGGCATGTTGGGAGGTACTCGCACAAAGTGCTGGGTGTTAAAACACCTGAAAGTCATGCATGAATAAGATAACACACCTCTAATATATACACATATTATATGAAGTATATTTGTATGCACACACATGTATATGTGTATGTACATGTGGGTGTGTCTGTGTGTAATTATCATTGTGCTGAGATAAGCACGGATTATATTGTGACCATGCTTGACCAGCTGACCAATAACTTTAATGGATTGAATAAATATATATCAGGTTTTGCATTCTTCCAACACAAAGTTTGAGTGCGGTCTTTCTGATCTTCTACCATAATTTAAATTGTGTGTGTGTGTGTGTGTGTGTGTGTGTGTGTGTGTGTGTGTATACACACACACACACACACACACACACGTTTATTCTCGTGTGTATATATATGTATGTACGTATGTATATATATATATATATACACACACATACACACACGCACACTTTTATTCACACAAACACATATACACACAGATATCTATATTTACACATGCATATATTTGGGTGTGGGGGCTTGTGTATATGTAAGTGTGTGTGTGTGTGTGTGTGTGTGTATAGACTAATAGACAGATATGTAGCCAAATAGATAGGCAGACAGATAAATAGATAGATAGATGGATTGATATAGGGTGAAAGCATGTGCTCACTTTCTCAACCAATATGCCATATCGGAAATCATGGGAAGTTATAATATCAGATTAACTGTAAATTGATAGCCATTATTAGGACTAAATAAAATATCTGCATCTTGCTGCCTGTCCATCTTTCTCTCACCCTATACATCTTTGTTAGCATGTGTATATTACATATATATATATGCACACACATGCAAAGATACATACATTCATACTTACATACATATGTACACACACACACACATATATTTATATATACCTACTGTATGTCTGTGACATAACTTGCAATGGATGTTATTCTATATGTAGAAATCTCTGTCTTTTACGTCTGGCATCTCCCAAATTGATTTTGACACAATGTATTTCAATAAAATTGGACTTGTAACTAACAAGTTATATCTATTTTGGTCTGACATTCCTCAAACTAATCTTGACAAAACAAATTCCAGTGTAGAATGGTGGCTTTGAATATCAAACTGCTTCTCATTTAGCTTTCGTATTCTGTGTAATTGACCATTACTTAATAAATTCTGATTGAAATTCGAATTGAACCACACAACTAACCATATTTTTGCTTGTTATTTTCCAAACTGACCTTGGCTCTCCGATATATTGTAGTGAAAGTTGTGAAATATATACCAAACCAAACTGGAAATAAAAACCTTTTAATGGAAGTGGAGATGTAACTAGGTCTGACCTTTGTGTACACCATTCCAATAAAAACACAGCTGTAGCCATTAAACTGATCTTAATGTAAAACATTTCAATGGATGAATAGGATCATGACCATCTCGTTGACCTCGATGCAAATGGTTTCATTGAAAGTAGAGCATTGGTCAGTGTTACATACACACATTTTAATGACACAGAATGTATAATAACTATGTGGGAATAATAATTATATTGGAGATATAATTACACAAAATAAATTTCACTGAATGAGTTAATCCATTAGCATTCAGATTACTATGTCAAACCTGATGCTTCTTTATTCACATTGTTTTGAATTAATCATGGATTATCTCAAAGCTTTGAGATTTTGATGATGTGATTGTATATTTTTAGGGTAGACGTGAGGGCCTGGGTCTGGTCAGTCTGAACATAAAGCAGATGGAATATTTTCGCCGGATATGGTCAGTTCAAATGCTAAGGAGTTAAACAGTGGTTCCAGTTTTAGTTTGTTACATTCCCAAATAATCCTGACACCCTATATTTCAACAACAGTTAATTTCAAATGCTTTCTTTTACTTTTGAGATTCACTGTTGACCAACCGAACTTGAAATATTATACCTTTATGAATGCTGTGCCATATCTACCAAACTACAGCCATTTTGTCTGCTATCTCTCAGGCTAACTTTACAATATATTTATTTCATTGACAGTGAAGCTATAAATACTAAACTGGCCATATTTTAGTGCTTGTGAACACAGCCTGTTTTCAGCCTTTTTTTTCCTTTCCTTTCTTGATCTCCACCATATTTTTAGTGTATGTGTCCTGTTAGTGTGTTGGATGCACTCATATATTGGATTCCAATGTAGATTTATGACTAATTTCAGCATTAGTGCTGTTTGTCTTTGACTTTTACCATCCTTCCTTCCATTTTTTTTCTTCCTTTGAAATGAAGACAATAAATCTGAATATATTACTTATAATGAATTATCTGTGTGTTAGTCATCGCCAGTGAAGCACACAATCATACAGAAATGTGCTTATTGATAGAGAAACAGAAGAAAATAGAAAACATTAAATATTAGATTTAGATTTAACTGTGTGAAATTAATGTTTTGAGAAAAATAAAATATATTATTTTTTCCACTTCTTTCTTTGTTTTATTCAAAAATAACGAGATAAAAAAATGGAACCATCCACTCACCATATCAATCTTAGGGCCCATAATTTAGTTTGTTTCACAGAACAACATTGTTCTCCAAACTATCAAGTTATTTTCTCTGTTACTTCTCAAATTTGAGACTATATTTCATTGAGAGGACAGCTATAAATATGAAGTGGATCCTATTTCAGTTTATTAAAGCATTGTTGTTCATTTGGCAACAAATCTCAAAGACATATGGCCAAGAATTCCCACTTCTTACTCTGTCTGCTCCCCAATAAAGCCTTCCCGTCACACATTTCATTGTGAAAACCCAACACAATTTATTTTCTTTTCTATTTTCACCATCACGTTAGAGTATCTCATAATATTTTCTCTCTTTTTCTCTCAGTGTTAACATAACTCTCTCTCTCTCTATTATGATGTTTGTTATTCTCTTTCTCTCTTTTTCTGTGAAGCCCTTTCAATTGCCTTTCGTTCTCTTCTGCTGCTGCCATGAAAAACAAATAAATAGATAAAACGATTTTTCTTATTTAACTCTGAAAAAAAATAACGAAATGAAACAAAGCAACAACTCAAAACAAACATTTGTAAGGAAAACTATATCAGCTGAATGGAGGTGGTGTTATAGTAGGGATGAGAGAAAGAAAGAAAGAGAGAGGGAGAGAGTGAAGGTGTGTGTGTGTATGAATATGTGGGTCATGTCTTGGTTGATTAACACATCAGATGAAATTAGGTATGGTGTGAAAAAAAATACATTCACACACACATGTATGCAAGCACACATATGCACATACATAAAACTACATAAATTTGTACGTGTATGTGTGTGGTAGAAGTTTCTCTGTGCATATGTGTAAATGATTTTGTGTATGTGTGTGTAAATGCCATGACGATTTCTTTTTTAAAAGTGCATATCCTGCTGCAATGAGATTTGAAGATTATGCCTTACTTCTCTAAATAACCACCGCCACCACCACTACGTTTACTACTACTAGCCCCCCCCACACACACACCTAACCACTATGTCATAGTGACAGCATTCCACAAGAACTGTGACATATCGGATTTGTGTTTCATTTCTCCAGGTCAATGACATTAGTATTAAGCAATCGTGGATGAATGGATAACTCCAACTAAATAGTCCGACAATCGCAGCAGCTACCTGCTTTTGCATAGTGCCAGATGGAGGGACTAAGCTTCTAACAAATGTAACAGAGAAATGTGTCAACCAATTTCTGAGTCAATAGGGGGAGCATGATCAGTGCTGTTGTCTGACTTGCTAAAAATAGTAGCCAAATCTCTCTTAAATCACACCTCAACATCTGATAAAATGAAGGGCCAGGTACATTCAATATCACACAACTATCCTTGCTTCTGGGTCCTATCCCAGCTTCTTGGTACTTTGGGTGAGTATTTCTTTCCTCATTTACGATAGCTTCATATTGACTAATACTTTGGGAAAGAAATCGCATAAAAAAAACTCAATCCACCACCTGCTTTAATACCACCACCAGGCACCTTGAGTGCCTTTAGCAAAGGGTAACTCTCTTGCAAGCAATTAGACCAAGTTTCCAGTTTAAAGAAACCTTCTTCCCTCCCACTTGCCACTCCCAGAGGCCATGTAACTGGCCAACGAAAATCCCCACCCCAGCTACAAAGACGTCCATAAGTAGGTCTGTTGATATCCACTTACTACCACATTACACATTACACATTAGGGATGTTGCTGGATGATGGTTCCAGTCATATATCAGTGGTTTTATTGAGAAGTGGTTGTTGGTCTCTTCTTCAGCAGACAATCGCTGCAGAGAACATGTGACTCCTGCTCTATCACCAGATACTGATGAAGAAAGTCATTCAACTGGAAAAGGGGAGCCAATTATGTTATGTCAGAATTCATGTGAATAGCTGTCATTACAGCATAGGGAAGAGGTGGGTGGTCGCAGTAGTCGTGGTGGCAATGGTGGTGACAGGAGTGGTGGCAGTGGAAGTGGTGTCATATATATATATATATATATATATCCAAAGTTTTTAATTTTTAAATTTAAGAGAGAGATTTGACGCTAATATATTGGTAACGATTACATAGTTTTCTATGAAAAATTTTATATATATATATATATATA
>NC_069007.1:11451935-11454197 GCF_001194135.2 Octopus bimaculoides
ACATACATAAAATATATGATTTAGAGAAAAAAACCACAATTATTTAATTCATTCATGAAAATCCACAATCTCATATAGAAAAATTTTATAAGTAAATACACTAAAAAGACCTATAATAAAAATCAAAAAAGTACAAAGTAATAAATATTAAAATAGTAAAAATGACTACACGTGAATTTTTTCCCTAATATCATCATATATTACATATATATATATTTTATTGTTTTTATTCTTTTATTTGTCTCAGTCATCTGACCATGCTGGAGCACCCCCTTTAGTCGAGCAAATTGACCCCAGGACTTATTCTTTGTAAGCTCAGTACTTATTCTATCAGTCTCTTTTGCTGAGCTGCTAAGCAAACGCACCCACATCAGCTGTCAAGCGATGCTTGGTGGGGGGGGGGCACACAAACACACAAAAATGAATATTTATACAATAGGCTTCTTTCAGTTTCTGTCTGCGGAATGCACTCACAAGGCTTTGGTTGGCCCAAGGCTATAGTAGACGACACTTGCCCAAGGTGCCACGCAGTAGGATTGAACCCAGAACCATGTGGTTGGTAAGCAAGTTTCTTACCACACAGCCACTCATGTGCCTATATATATATATATATATCTTTTATCTTTTAATTTTTACTTCTTTCAGGCATTAGATTGTGACCATGCTGGGGCACCACCTTGAAGAAGTTTTAGACAAATTAACCAACTCCAGTACCTTATTTTTTAAAGCCTGGTAGTTATTCTATCAGTCTCTTTCGACGAACCACTAAGTCGCAGAGACATAAACATAACAACATTGGTGGGAGACAAACACAAACACAAAAAGCTATCTACACACACATACCATGGGCTTCCTTCAGTTTCTGTTTACTAAATCCATTCACAAGGCTTTCGTTGGCCCAGTGCAATAGTCAAAGTCACTTGCCCAAAGTGCCACACAGTGGGACTGAACCAGGAACCATGTAGTACAAATATATCCTGTATAAAACCAAACAGTGATACATTTGGATGATCTTCCTACGACTACTTCACATCTCCATGCAAATATTATTATCTGGTATTAATTTCCATTTTTTTTTTTTTGTTAATTAAGCAGATAATACTTGGATTCATTTGAATAATTGAGAATGTCTCAGTCAAGATCTTGGCTAATCCTGTCTATACATATATATGTACTTTCATATTTCATGCATATTATATTGTGCACTTTCAAATTATCAAAACTTGTGTAACTCACACAGCTAAGATATTTCTCCAGCTTCTATTGTTTTATGGTGAGTGGAAAATGTCCCCCTGGATAGAACACTTGTCTCTTGTGGGTTGGTTTTCACCCATGAGACAAATTAGATTCAGTCCAATATTTTCTCAAGAATCATTGAATAACTTCTGTGAATGGCATAATTAAATAATACATGTGTGGTGCAGTTAAGAAGCTTGCTTTTCAAACACATGGCTCAGAGTTCAGTCCAACTGCATGGCACCTTGGACAAGTGTCTTCTACTATAGTCTCAGGCTGACCAAAGCCTTGTGAGTGGATTTGGTAGACAGAAACTGAAAGAAGCCCATTGTGTGTGTATGTACAGGGTGCATAAGGTATTTGAGGACATACAATTTTGGGGTCATTGCTGCATTTTTTGCTAACTCTGTTACAAGAAATAAACTTTGTTACAAGAAATAAACTTTGTTACAAGAAATAATTGCGGCAGACTCTAAGCTTATTCAAGAAATGAAGAAATGTGCTGTTATTGTGGTTATAAAGGCTGAGCATAGTGATTTAGAAATATCTCAATTTTTAAAAGTTGCCAGAACTTTTGTGTACAAAGTTTGTAAGGAGATGGAAACATATCACCAGTATCAAAGCATAAAAGGATTCTAAATGCTCTGGAATCATCAGAACTCAGAACGTAAAGACAGACAAAATACTGCTAAGCATTTCGCCCGGTGTGCTAACGTTTCTTATTTCTTTATTGCCCACAAGGGGCTAAACATAGAGGGGACAAACAAGGACAGACAAAGGGATTAAGTCGATTACATCGACCCCAGTGCGTAACTGGTACTTAATTTATTGGGCCCCAAAAGGATGAAAGGCTAAGTTGACCCCGGCGGAATTTGAACTCAGAACGTAACGACAGATGAAATACTAGTAAGCATTTCGCCCGGCGTGCTAACGATTCTGCCAGCTTGCCACCTTTTCTTTTTTTCTTCTTCTCTCTCTCTTTCCATTTCTCTTTTGTCTCCTTCCTCATCTTTGTCTTCTCCATCA
>NC_069007.1:11454680-11456396 GCF_001194135.2 Octopus bimaculoides
ACACACACACACACACACACACACACACACACACACACACATGCCTGCCTATACATATATAGACACATGTGTGGTTGTGTGGTAAGAAGTTTGTTTCCCAACCACATGGTCCTGGGTTCACTTCCACTGTGTGGCACTTTGGGCATGTGTCTTTTACTATATTCTTGGCCTGACCAAACTTTGTGAGTGGATTTGGTAGAGGAGAGCTGAAAGAAGTCCATCATATATATACATATATATAAATTAATAAAAACAACTGTTTGCAAATACTATACCGCAAAGGAAAATTATAGTTGTCAACTAAACTTGACTAAGGGTGTGCTATAACCTACATTGCTAGAAATAAGAGCTAAAATGCTTGAATGCTGATACAAAGCACATAACACATACTCTGATATGGGCTGCAATTGCCCTGAACACCAAACCGAGAATTCCTTAGACTGCTCGGCTAGTTTCAGCAATTTCTGTTGCCATCTTCAACAAGGCCAGCTCATTTGGTTGAATCCAGGCTATCAGAGTATATATATTCACCATAAAAATCTATGGAGGTTTTAATAGATCACTAATGTGTATACAAAAAATTAATAAAAACAGCTGTTTGCAACATTATACTATAACTAAACTTGACTAACAGAGTCAAGTTTAGTTACAGTATATTGCTAAACATAGGAGCTAAAATGCCCCAATGCTGTTACAAATCACATAGCACATACCAGTGTTGGTGTGTTTACATTCTCGTAACCTAGCAGTTCAGCAACAGAGACTGATGGAATAAGTGTCAGATTTTAAAAACAAAATCAGTACTGGTGTTGATTTATTTGACTAAAAGATCCCTCAGGGTGGTGCTCCAGCTTGGCTGCAGTATAATAACTGAGGCAAATAGAAGAAAAAATAAAAGATACATACATAATACATGCAACACATGCACACACGTAAGCATAATTTCACTCGTGTTCCATTTTAACGTCCACTTTTCCATGCTTGCCTGGGTTAGACAAAACTTAGTTTGGAGCAAATTTTTTCCTACGCTTGGATGCTTTTTCTGTCACCAACCCTCAGTTATTTCTGAGCAAATTAATATTTTCACTTAATCTGTAAACAAGCCATGCGTCTCCAAAGAGGATTGTAAAAAAATGACACTGTTTATTTGAATGGTGGCTTTTTATTTACAGTCAATGAGCACCTCTTGAGGGAAGGGGAGTACAAAGTTACACAGAGGCTTCTTCCAGTTTCTATCTCCTAAATTTCAGTCATTCAACATTGGTCAGCTCACAGCAATAATAGAAGACACCATTTGGCAAGGTCGATTCTGTAGGATTGAAGCTAAGACTATATCGTCCTGACATTAACTTCTTAACCACATGGCCACACCTGCAACAAACAAGATAAGGACAAATACGTATTTGTTTATATGTATATAGATGAAATTGATGTTTAAAAAAAAAAAACACACAGATTCTAAAACGCACACATCTGAGCCTGTCGTAGGTCAACTAACATGTTGAAATGTAACTTTCTTTTGGAAAATTCTTCCCTGATGAAATACCCAATAACCAGTTGAACATGAAAATTCAAATTAAATTGAACTGATTGGATATGGAAACAGCTGTAGGACTGGAATTTCATGATATAGATTTGAATATCGTTAAATAAACTGATGTCTGTAGGTCAATTTCTCCATTTTCTTCTTATTCTCATTTATATATATATATATAT
>NC_069007.1:11456944-11458213 GCF_001194135.2 Octopus bimaculoides
CAAACAGAGACATATAAACATCCACACACACACACACACACACACACACACACACACACATACATATATACCAAATCCACTCACAAGGCTTTGGTCAGCCCGAGGCTATAGTAGAAGACACTTGCCGAAGGTGCCACGCAGTGGGACTGAACCTATGTGGTTCATAAGCAAGCTACTTACCACACTAAACCTTTCTACTGGAACCACAAGGCCTCAAATTTGGGGGGAAGGGATTAAGCCGATTACATCAGCCTCAGTGCATAACTGGTACTTATTTAATCGACCACGAAAGGATGAAAGGCTGAGTCGACCTCGGCAGAATTTGAACTCAGAACGTTGCGACTAGTGAAATACCGAGGTATTTTGTCTGGTGCACTAACGATTCTGCCACCTGGCTTGCCTTGCGTGCGCTATGTAATAATACTGGGGTACTATTGACCCCTTCCATAGACTCAGGGTATCTATGACAACCCTGTATTATTACAAAACATACATCTTTTATTTTTTATCTTTCATTTCTTTCAGTCATTTGACTGCAGCCATGCTGGAGCACTGCCTTGAGGAAATCTCAATCAAATGAATTGACCCGAGGACATTTTTTGTTAAACCTAATACTTATTCTGTCAGTGTCTTTTGCTGAACTGAACTGGTAAGTTACAGGGACATAAAAACAGCATCACTGTCACCAAGAGACAAGCACAGACACAAAGACACACACACATATACTATATCTATCTATCTATCTATATATATATATACACGTACATGCGCACACACACACACACACATATATTTGTGTATATATTATCATGACTGTCACCTTCAGCCGTTTACTGTCACTGGCAGTATGTATGTATACAATTATGTGCATTGACTGCAGCATCAGACCAATTTAGCTCTTATTTCTAGCATTGTAGGTATTCTCTTGTCATATTTAATGACAATTATGGTTTTCTTTTTTGGTGATACATTGCTAAACTGCTGCCTTATTTAATTATATATATATATTTATATATTTAATCCTTTATATTGAACACTCAATATTTCATCTATTCAATAAGACATATTCCATATATTCAATAAGACATTCAATACTTTATTTCATAGTACCATCCATTTTTATTTTATATTATATATTGTATATTATATTATATATTGTATATTCCATATTCTATATCTCACATTGGTTTTGCAGGAATATAAATAAAACATAAAAAACAGTGTTGGAATTTTTTTAAACAAAATAATATATTCCTCTATACAGAATCA
>NC_069007.1:11458960-11464097 GCF_001194135.2 Octopus bimaculoides
TTAGTTTGCCCAAGAATATAGAAGATGATGCTTGCACAAAGTGCATGCATTGAGACTGAACCTGAAACCATCTGGTTGGGAAGTAAGCTTCTTACTACACAGCCACGCCTGCACCTATAAAGACATTTTCATATGCATCGGCCAGGATATAATTGACTGAGAATATTTGCTGTACAGAAGCAAAGTTGTAAATACAAAATATATTTGAAGTCTTCTTTACATATAAAATCAATTCTGCCTCCCATCCTCTAAGACATACATATGATCACCATCACCATCATCATCATCATCATCACTATCATCACCACTACCACCTCCAATACCATCATATACCACCCCCCAACATGTATACAATGCCACCATCCCCCTCCCCCCCATATACACTCAATATGTCTGTCCAATTCTTGTCATTTCCCAACCACATAATTCTTGGGTTTTTTTCCATTCTTCCGCTTTTTACCTTAATTTTCCCATCCATTAACTATGTCTCCCGCTCTTTCACACACTCTCTCTCTCTCTTTCTCTTACACTGTCTTTCCTTCCTTGTGTGCATACTCACACACATGTGCACACATATATACATACATGCAAATGTAGTTATCAACACACACACACAAATAAGTATATATACATACATATATATGTACATGTATATAAAATTAACCGTCCAAAATATTCCAGTCTTTTCCTCTCTTTGATGCTGCCTAATGACATTTTCTTAGTTTTGCCATTCTTTGTCTTCCATCATGTAGAATTCTACATCCATCTTTCATTATGTATACACACAAATGTACTTATGTCAGTATATGAATATATATGCATATGTGTATGTATGTATACATATATATATATTCACAGTTTTAAAACTAGTTTTTTCTCTATTCACACACACACACACACACACACATATATATACACACACACACATATGTGGGTGTATCTATATATATATGTGGGGTGGGTAGACACAAGCAGGGTTGTTTGATTAAGAAGTTCATTTTGCAACCACATTGTTTTAAGTTCACTCCCAGTGCTAGGCACCCACTGATAGGTACGTATGTATGTATATATATAAGGCACAAATAAATATGTGTCCATATTGCAGTGGTGAAATGATTAGAAAAGACTATTTAATGATGTCACACGGCTAAAATGATCCAAGATTTGTTGGATGAGAATGGCATTAAAAAGTTTCCATGGCCAAACCAGTGACCAGATATGAACCCTATTGAACACTTCTGGGACATAATGAACAGGGTGTCTTCAAAGCTAGATCTTTGGAGATTACTACATGAAGCTTGGCAAGAAATTCTGCAAGAGAATATTCATCATAGGGTCCTAATAGGCACAGGAGTGACCGTGTGGTAAGAAGCTTGCTTACCAACCACATGGTTCCAGGTTTAGTCCCACTGCATGGCACCATGTAACTTCTACTATCGCCTTGACCTGACTAAAGCCTTGAGAGTGGATTTGGTAGACAGAAACTGAAAGAAGCCCATATATATATATATATATATATATATATATATACATATATATATATATATATATATATATATATATATATATACATATTTGTGTGTCTGTGTTTGTCCCCCCACCATCCCTTGAGAACTGATGTTGGTGTTTTTATGTCCCCTATAACTTAGCGGTTCAGCAAAAAAGACCGATAGAATAAGTATTAGGCTTACAAAGAATAAGTCCTGGGTTCAATTTGTTTGACTAAAGGTGGTGCTCCAGCATGGCCACAGTCAACTGACTGAAACAAATAAAAGAATATATATGTATACAGGGACATGCCAAAAGTAAATAGGCACTCTTATAATCATCAGAATTTATTTAAATCTTAAATTATACATTTAAATTATTTATTAATGGTTATAATGTTAATATTTAATATCTAGTAGACATGCCCTTTGCATTTTTCAATGCAAGGACTCTATTACGCATGTTAATGATCAGATGACGAATATTCTCTTGAGGAATTTCTTGCCAAGTTTCATGCAGTAATCTCCAAAGATCTAGGTTTGAAGATGCTTTCTTGTTCTTTTTATGAAGTGCCTTGTCCATTATGTCTCAGAAGTGTTCAATAGGGTTCGTATCTGGTGACTGGTTTGGCTATGGAAGCTTTTTAATGCCATTCTCATCCAACAAATCTTGAGTCATTTTAGCTGTGTGACAAGGAGCCCCATCTTCCATAAATAAAGAGCCTTCTTTAATCATTTCACCCCTGGAGAATGACTGGAAGGAGTCATTTATGCAATATGGACATATATTTATCTGAGTTTGTTTCCCTCAATCTCCACCAGCTCTGATCAACCATTGCTCCCCAGACCAGAATAGCTGCCGTGTTTCATTGTTGGCTGCAATCCTTTGACATTAAATTCTTGATCACTGAGTCTCTAGACCTACACTCAACTACCGTCAGGAAATATAGTAAATCTAGACTGGCTGCTGTTTATAGCAGGTAAAATAAAATAGAGGCACCATTCACTGTATCATTTTGTGCTCGTTTTGATAAGATGGTAAGGTATGGTTTAAGGGAGGACTGGCTGCTGTTTCTAGCAATGTAAGTAACCATATAGAGACACCTACTCACTACCTCATTAATTTCTACAAAAAATATAAAACTGTTTTTTTAGCTACTTGAAAACTCTAAGGAGTACTGGAATCTCAGAGTGTCACCAACTGAAGCTGGTTGACAACAATGACGACGGTGATGACAACACATCAAATACAGAATAGACAACACATCAGAAAGTCAGTCAATGTAGACCACTATCCCAGAAAGAATATAAGAGACATCATAACAATATAGCAAGGATTGTCCATTGGACAATTTGCAGCAAGTATAGTCTTGACAGAGCAAAAAAGTGGTACGAACATAAACCCAAGGGCATCATTGAAAATGATGATGCAAAGATCCTATGGGATCTTATGATTCAGTGCAACCATGAGATAGAGAATAGGAAACCAGATATAGCTTTAAATGAGAAAGAAAGCAAATGATGCTGGATCATAGATATAACAAGCCCAGATGACAACAAGGTATGTGATGAGGAAGAAAGGAAAGTTGATTGATATGACAGGTTAGCTTGGGAGGTTAAGCAGCTGTAGTCGTTGAAAAAGGTGGTAGTAGTACCAATAATTGTCGGAGCCCTGGGAACAGTGAGTAAAAATCTCGAGAAGTACATGGAACAAATAGGGGCTGCAATAAAGGTGGAGCACTTGTAGAAAACAGCACTGCTTGGAACCACTCGAATATTCCGGATGGTGCTCGGAAAATAAGGGGTGTTACCTTAGTTCACTGGTAGTGAACAGCTGACACCGTAGTACATCTCCAGCATTAGAAGCTGTGCAAAGACAATAAAATAATAACAATAATAGGTGTACCCTTATCAGACAGATAGTCATGGTGGGTATACTGGGCTTCGTATATTTGTACCCCAGTGTCACTTTGATGGCATGCACTGCTTTCTTACTCAATAATAATCCATTCTATTGAAGGCACAAGGCTTCAAATTTGTGGGGAGGGGACTAGTTGATTACATCGACCCCCAGTACTTGACTGGTACTTAATTTATCAACCTTGAAAGGATGAAAGGCCAAATCAACCTCGGCAGAATTTGAACTCAGAACATAAAGACTGATGAAATAATGCTAAGCATTTCACCCAGTGGGGTAACAATTTTGCCACTTCATCACCCTAATAATAATAATAATAATAATTATAATAAGACAGTTTATTACATTTTATTAATTTATTTCCAACATAAATCACCTAATCACAGGCAAGTGATACACAGATGTATACATGTATTGATACACACACACACACACACTTACACTCACACACACACACACACACACACACACACACACACACCAATACATGCTTGATGCTGATATACAAACTGTTGCATAAATAGCATAAAATGTAAACATGGGACTCTATTTATATTTATGAGAACAGTATTAAAAAATGTCTCGTGCCTTTGTGTGTACATGCGTTTGTGTAGGCACATGTGAGCATGCACGCATGTGTGTGTGTGCTTTCATATATACATATATATAGATAACCATATATTCATATATATATGTATATATTTGCATATGTGTATGTGTACATATATATATATAAATATGTACATACATATTACATGTATGTATATATAAATATATATATGTCAAATATGTATAATCATGTATTCATATTTGTTTGTGTATATGCATGTATACCTGATAAATCCCGATTTAAAAGGATTAATTAAAGCACTCAAAGAGGGAAAATGAAAAACAAACACACAAGAAACCAAGGAGGAAATGATGTGATGTTTGTCCCAGAACCTTTAAAAGTACATGTGATCTGAGGGGGGGACGGGTGTTATTAGTGGTAGGGATGGCTGGGGTGGTGATGGTTTTATTGCTTGAGGTTGTTGTTGCTGTTGTTGTTGTCAAGGTAGAAATTTGTAGAATATGAGAGTAAGATAGAAATATATCACATTTGATGTGTGTGTGTGTATCTATCTATCCATATGTATGTATGTATTTTTGAATGCATGTATGTATATGAGTGTTTGTATGCAAATATTTGTATTTGTGCTTACACTCAGTTTGCACATTCACATATTATCTGTGTATATCTGTACATTTATGTATTGATATACTTTTCATTATTCATATATATATATATATATATATATATATATATATATACACGTGTGTATATAATTATGTATGTGTGTGTCTGTGTATATAAATGTATATATACTTGTATATATATGTATATTATTTATTATGTAATATATATATATCCATATGTATTTGTGTGTATATATATATGTATGTAGGTAGGTATGTATGTATGTACATGTGTGTATGTATATTGAATTAGAAAGTGGGAATAAAAGAATTTATGAAAAGACAAAAAAAAAACGAAAGGAAAGAAGTTGAGAAATGAATTAAAAGAGAAGAAAATTGAGCAAGAAAGGGAGGAGATGATATTATTACTACCACAACCACCACCACCACTGTATAAAATCAATAAGGAAAAAGAGAAGCTAAAGAGATTTGAAAATGTAATAAGTTAATATAAAAATATTCAGTTATATATATATATATATATATATATATATAT
>NC_069007.1:11464959-11468746 GCF_001194135.2 Octopus bimaculoides
ATATATATATATATATATATATATATATATATATATATATATACACATGCACATATATATATATTATGTCATATTAGAGGGACAATCAAAACCAAGGCAGACCAAAATCTATACCTTCCTGATAAGGATTAGTTGTGGACATAATCCTTCTGCCTATATTCTAACTACTTTTACTTTCTATTCTCTTTTACTACTTTATTCTTCTATTTTATTCCTTAGAAAGTGTGAATTTTATTCCCTGTAGACTGTAAATTATTTTCCCAGCCTTAAATATTCATACCTTGTCTCTGATGATGGAATACCCAGCGCACGGACATGCTAGCCAACCACTAGGTTTATCCCAGAAACATCTGTAAGACTTAAATGAGTGTGTGTGTATATATATGTATGTATAACCACACACACACACACACACACACACACACACACACACACACACAAATATACATACATACATACCAACACACATATACATATATATAAAGTCATAAAGGGCACAGAAATAATTTGATGAAAATTTATTCAGTAACACCCCAGCATGGCTGCAGTCTGATGAGTGAAGCAAGCAAAAAATGAAAGATAAATAAGAAAATTCTAATATCACAACAAATTGTTTCATAACTTAAAAATATATAAATATTTTGAATATAATTATTTTTAAATAAAACTTCATCAAACTATTTCTCTGCCATTTCTGACTTTATTCATTCCTTATCTTTTCCTCGTGTATCATGCTATGTATTCTGTATGTTTGGTAGAATGATACATTAAGAGGCTTTTTTTATGAGAACTACCAGATTACTTGAATCTGTATATTGTAACTTAACTATAAATATATATATATATATATATATATATATATATATATACACACATATATACAGTAAATGTCCTTTGAATATAATTTTATGTCTTCCAGTAAAACCCCAACTGAAATTCACTTTCTTTAGTTGATACAACAAATAGTGTATATGGAAAAATAAAGTAGTTCTTGTAAATTTATGTGAAGATGGTATCAATAGTTGACTTGTTTGCCCCTTATTTATGAATCTCTAATTCTTTCTGATAACGATTTATTGCTATAATTACATGTACTTTAGGTTTTAAGCTTTGTTTATAATTCGGTTTATTTTCTGAAAATCACTCCAAAGCATGAGATATTTCATTAAGTCTTTTTGTTAAGGTTTTCTGTCATGAAACCCAGTTTTTTGGTGGTGTTGGTGGTGGGGAGTCTCATCTTTGTAATCTAAACTAGACTCTCGTTGTTTGTTAATGCTTTCTGGTCTTTGTACAATAAATTCTGACTTTCAACTCCACCAATTTCTTCAAATTTTATCTACCATCTGTAGAAAACCATTGCTAAAGAGAATGTTTCATTTTCTATCATTTGTTTCTTTTAACTACTTTTGGATATAGTTTTCCAAATTCCAAAAAGGCATAGAAGGTTCTAATTCTTCTAGAATTCTTTAACCAACTGCTGTTCGTCATCAGCCACTTTAATCAATCATTCTTCTGAGACAATATATCTTGAATGTAGAAAGAAATTTCTGACAATAGGCTGTAGTAGTGAAGTATTGTTTGGTGAAATGCGAATGATTTCAACAGGTACGCATGTTTGGATTAAAGTAAAATTTGGAGAATGACCAGCAGTTACAATAATGTTTGACAGTAGACCAGAAATATTTAACAAACCATTCAGCAAACAGATCCTGTATAACCCAGGGTTGTTGTTGTTTCAGTTCCCATTTAAAATGCCAACAGAATTTGGAGATGCCTTTTAGTGTTCATTCAACAAGTTCCAAGTCTCCACTAATATTTGGCATCAACAACAATATTTTCCCTGTTTCATTTCTCTTTTGTGATGGAAGTTTTAGAAAAAATCCATTTTGAAATCTCTCATATTCACATATTCATCTCCATTAAAAATTAGTTTTGGTTGATTTAATACTAACCTTCAAAAATCCCTTCTTCATAATCCAGGTTTTAATGCCAAAGCGAAGAATGCTTCAACCCCTTCCCCCTCTCTCTCTATACAGATTCCCTGAAGAAGGCCAGTCATATTAACTGAAATACTTGATTACTCAATGTTGTGAAAGTTGTTACAAACACTCGAGGACTGTCCTTTCTGTATCAGGAAGTGTTTCCATACAAGAATGAATAAAAGATTTATAAATATGATGAAAGCAGTGAAGGGAAACATAATGATGAGCTCAAAAGAGAGAACCAGCCTTCATAGCACTGGATTTAGGGAGAGATCTAAAATTATAATCAATACAAATAACATCTTTGCAAAAAGTTTAACCTAAAATTGGACATAAAAACAAGAATATTATCAGAGTATGTGTAGGGGGTTAATGGAAAGGAGTTTAGTTTTCACAGAGTTGAAAGTAATGAAAGATAGAGCTCTGCCATTAGTCATCAAATGGAGGTGACACTGAAGAGAACCAACTATTTCCTCATCATCTCCATGAACACCACCATCACCACCACCTCGCCACTCTGATCAAATAAATTAGACTTCAAATTCAAGCAGGAATACAAAGTGTAATCAATAAGGTTTGAAAGATCATGAATAAAAGCTGAGAAGATCAGACTAAAAGTAAACCTTCAAGGAACACCAGATGAGATGGAGTAAATGGAATGTTTCACATTAAAAGCAACTTTAATGTTATGGTCAACCAAAAAAATGATTCATGAAACTTTATAAGGATTCTTCCAGCATGACAAACCTTGTTAAATACCTTTGATACATCAAAGGAACAAGACTTCAACACTGTTATTTTAATCCCTGCAAAACCATTCCCTTATTACAGTCAGACGATCAACAGAGAAGTGTTGGAGTGTGGAGACTCTGCAGTTTGTTAAAGAACAGACTGAGTTAAGGTGCAATCGTTAGAGGAATCAGAACACCAGTGTTAGTAGAAAGCCCTGAGATGATAGTAACATTGATCATCAAAGCAGTCTATCGTGGACCAATAACTGGATTACTACCTTCCACTTTGAAGGGTATGTGTTTGCAATCCAGGAACAGGAAATTTCAACCAAATACCTGATGCACAAAAGGGATAGAGATGCAGGAAAAGCAGTAAACTGTGACAACCAATGCAGACTTTGTGGAGTTAACACCAAAGATATCACCCACATCATAAGCAGATGTCCGAAAATGTCATCATGGTATTATCTGTCAATGAGACATGATGTTGTAGCTAGGACACTCTATAAGGAAATCTATCAGAAGGATAACCCCGAGAAAAAAGGAAATAAGAACCCACAGTATGGTAGAAACCATAGCCACTCATAATAAAAAGCACTGGTGGAATGTCCCAGTGAAAGCACAAGAGACTTGATATAATGATTTGGAATAGAGAAGAGAAACTGTGTAGAGCTGTGGAAATTAGCTGCCCAGCAGATGCTTACACAAAGCTGAAGATCGGTGAAAAAGAGAATACTTACGCTGAACTATCTGCAGTTACTCTATCTATATTACAAGTTTAGGTTTATACCTGTAATTATTGGGGCCCTGAGATATGTAGCACACTGCCTAAATACCAATCTTGAGAAATTAGGCTTCTCAGAACTAGAAAGCTGAAAAGTAATTCAAAGACTACAGATCCAATCCATCACTGGAACTGTAAAAACTCTGTAGAACTTCCAGAAATTTATCATTTACGTATATTTGAACATGTCTAGATATGCAACTATATGCATGAGAAGACGTACATAAAACAAAACATACAAATCTGTACATATATATATATATATATATATATATATATATATATATATA
>NC_069007.1:11469354-11477000 GCF_001194135.2 Octopus bimaculoides
GTTGATGCTGAAATTCCAATGAAGGAGCCTTGGATCTAGATTAGAAACCGGTTCTTTCTCTATTGGCAAGAAATCTTGAAATAAAACTGAATAATCAAACACACACACACAAATTAGAAAGTGGGAATGAACAAGCAAAACATATGGTATCACTTTAGTACATTTTCCATCTCAGATGTCTCCGCAAGATCTTAGGCCTAACATGGTGCGACAAGGTCACCAATGTTGAAGTGCTGGTGCAGACGAATCTTCAAGGCATGACAGCTATCTTGTGTATGAGAAGACTGGGGTGGCTGGGGCATGTCAGGAGAATGGATGACCATCGAATCCCGAAGCAACTGCTCTATGGAGAACTGGCCCAGGGCAAGAGACCAAGAGGAAGACCAAAACTGAGGTATAAGGACACTTGCAAAACTAGTTTGTCCAAGTGTGAGGTGGATGTCAGCACCTGGGAAAAGAGGGGTGAGGACAGAACAACATGGAGGACTGTGGTGAAGGAAGGAACTGCTTCGCTAGAGAGAGCAGCTACAGAAACAAACAAGTTGAGAAGTGTCAGAGGCGAAAGGAAAACAACAGAAATGCAGAGTGCCGAGCCACCCTCTTGGTAGGCAAGTACTATGACAGAAGCTACGCTTCAATCATAGGAAGAATCAGCCATGAAAGAAGCTGCAAGAAAGGGAGCCCCTGATATGTTCAATTAAGTGACCTCTAAGCTAAATTGACCATCTGCATAGACGAAAAGGGCCAGAGCACCTTATATAGTTCTCTGGATATATTACTATACCTAATAGTTGTATGTAAAATATATACACACATGCTTTATATAGACGCACACTTCATATATTTCCCTGGATATATATTACTGCATTTCGCAGATGTGTGTAAAATATATACGCTTATTTTATCTATATATATTCATATTTCACTATGGTTAGCAGTTATGCGTTTAATGAATGTATAACCACACATTTTCTATATAGACATATATATATTTCCCTAGATATATATTACTGTTATACACACATATTTTATTCATTTCTCTAGATATATTACTATGGTTAACGGTTGCGTATAAAATTTATACACACATATGCTCCCTTCATCTGAAATATATTGGGAATAAATCCCCAGTGGTAGAGTTTGAGCCATTATCTCTAAATAGGAATCTAAGAATATCCTAGGAATTGGAATTCTTGAGAAAATTTAGTTAACTATCGAGGGAAATATGACATTATATATATATATATATATGTATTGTTTTATTTCCCTATCCTTTTAAAATTTGCATTACTTGCTATATTAATATATTTCTACGTCTGAATTTTGATTTCATTCTATATTTACTCTCTCTTTCTCTCTCCTCTCTTATTCACGATGAAAATTAATCACATCATCATCATCATCATCATCATTGTCATTATGTTCGACTTTATCCTCTGAGTTCAAATTCCGCTGGGGTCGACTTTGCCATTCATCCTTTTGGGATTGATAAAACAAGTACTAGTTGAGCACTAGGGCCGATGTAATTGATTTGACCCTCCCTCCAAAATTGCTGCTATCATGGCAAAATTTGAAACCATCATAATTATTATTATTATTATTATTATTATCATTATTATTATTGTTATTATTATTATCATCGTCATCATCCTTGTTTGACTTGAAGGTTAAAAGACGTATATTGATTAAAATATCCTTTTTATTTTAATCTAATTTACCATAGATTTTCTTCGTCTCCTTCCCCTTATTCCGCCTGATCATCATCATCACCACCACCACCACCGTCGCCACCAACATTACCATCATTGTTGTTCTCATTGTCATTGTAATCATTATCAACAACAACACTGCCATCAGTTTTGGGAACTTGTTCAAGGGATCCATTGCAGGAGCCTCTATATGGATACTTGGCCTTCTGGAAACAGCAGCCAAATACCTTCCAAATCATACTTTGCTGTTTTAAAGAAGGAAGGACATATTGCAATTTATAGTCCTAGATATACATTGCCTTTGAAAAAAATGGGTTGGTTAAGACATAAAAGCCTTGGGTTAAAGAACATCATCAACCACTAGTGGTTGTTCAATCTACAAGAAATAGCAGCCAGATCCTCCTCAAATCTCATACTCTTGAATAAAAAGAGAAACATTTGTTAATGGAATCCTACAATGCCCTTAAAATGTTGGGGATGTTCATCATTGGATTACGTTTGATCATTGATTTACTCAACCAGAAGTGACCTAGGGCCAAGCAGCTGCAACAACAACAATAGCAACAACGACTTGTGTTTTTCTTTGTTTTTTTTTTTTTCTCTGGCTTTACCTATCATGCTTTTAGGATTGATAAAGTAAAGTATCAGTCATGTACTGGGGTTGATTTAATTAACTAAACATTCCCATTAAACTTGTCTGATCACATAATGTTCAAAATTGTTATATTTTTAGCATTATTATTATTATTGTTATTTTAAGATGGCAAGCTGGTTGAATCTTGAGCATGCCGGGCAAAATGCTTCATGGCATTTCATATGTCTTTACATTCTGAGTTCAAATTCCATGGAGGTCGACTTTGCCTTTTATCGCTTCAAGAGTCAATGAAACAAGTACCCGTTGCATACTGGGGTCAATGTAATTGACTTACCCCCTCCCCTAAAATTGCTGGCTTTGTACCAAAATTTAAAACCATTATTAATATCATTGTTTTAAGGAGGAAATTTGGCAGAATCATTAGCACGCCTGGCAAAATGCATTGCAGTATTTTGTCCGTCTTTACAATCTGAGTTCAAATCTTACTAAGGTCAACTTTGCCTTTCGTCCTTTTTGGGTCAATAAATTAAGAACCAGTTGAGCACTGGGATTGATGTAATCAACTTACTCCTTCCCCCGAAATTGCTGGCCTTGTGCCAAAATTTGAAATCATTGTTATTGCTGTTGTTAATACTTTGCTGTTATTAGATGTTGATGGTGAATCAGTTTAATTGTTTCCTATCAAACCTCAATCCATAATCTAAGATGTGAAGAATCTTTTGTCTCATCTCCTTTGATGCTGTTTATGTCTATCCTTACTTTTGAAGACTTTTTGTTAGTGTTGTTGTGGTGGTGGTGATGGTGGCTGAGGGGGAGATAATTGTTGTTAAAACAAAAAAACAAGGTTTTGGCATTGCATTTGCTCTCTGGTTAATGATCTACAGCTCCAACACATTCCCCCTCAACTACTACTACAACAACAACAACAACAACTCCTACTACTACTGCTACTACTGCTGCTGCTGCTACTACTACTATTACTACTACTACTACTACTAGTACTACTACTACTACTACTGCTGCTGCTGCTACTACTACTGCTACTACTGCTGCTGCTGCTGCTGCTGCTACTACTACTACTACTACTAGTACTACTACTACTACTGCTGCTGCTACTGCTACTACTACTACTACTACTACTACTACTTCTTCCATTGTGGCGAGCTGGCAGAATTGTTAGCACAGCCAGCAAAAATGCTCAGCACCATTTCATCTGTCTTCGTATTCTGAGTTCAAATTCTGCTAAGGTCGATTTTACTTTTCATCCTTTTGGGGGTCGATGAAATAAGGACTGGGGTCAGTGAAATTTCAGGTGCTGTGCCAATAGTAGAAATTATTATTACCTCTGCTTTACTGAAGGTGGAGGTATTGTTTTCAGTTGTGTTTGATTGTTTGTTTGTTTGTCCGTGGACAAGATATCTCAAGAACCGCTGGATGAATTCGGATGAAACTTTCAGATATGTTTGGCCTTGTGACTGGCACAAACTAATTAGATTTTGGGATTGATACGGTACTGGACAAGGATTCTGGATTATTTTTCAGGTTTTTTTTAACTTTAATGTATTTATAGCTTTAATGATGTTCCCTCGATTTAATTTTGTCTTGAGCACCTTCCTAATTCCCCTCTTGTACTCTTTAGAGATTTCGCTTTCCATTACCCTATTGTCTTGCAGCATTCCTAGGTTTTTGTATCCCTCATTACTCTGGCAATTTAATGATTCCATGCTTATTTTGTACCACCTGATCTCCCTTCAGATGTAGTCATGCACACTTATATATCCCAAACTGTAGTTTTATAACCTTTCAGAATATTCTTACTTCGATCAAAGAATCCAGGTCTTTCACATTTTATATTTTGTATATAGTTTGATGGCATCCACATAATGCAGATGGTTTATCTTCACCATGGTTTTGGTAAACTAATAGGCAGGCCTGGATTTTCGCAGCATACTTGTACAAGGGATTGATGCAAAGATGAAGAGTAGTGAAGAGAGGGAGTCTCCTTGAAAAATACCTGTGCATCTCTTCATGTTTCCTAGGAATTCATTTGTGCATGTCAGCTCTACTTCCCACACACTCATCACTTGTTCAAAAAAGTTGTTTATCTTCTCATTGATTCCCAATGTTCCTTGACACTCCAAGACCCAGCAGTGCGAAACATTGTCATAAGCCTTCCTATAATCTACCCAAACAACAGCCAAATAAATTCTTTTATTTATTCATGCCTCATTAATATCCTACTATCAATATACAGCAGATCATCGGTTTTTCATGACTTCTTTCTGCTTCTTTTTGGCTACTCTTGGCAACAAATTCTCCCTTCTCAGAAAGTTATATCTATTTATAGTTATATCTACAAGGCCAAATGATAACTTCCAAAGTAATGGTAAACATGGAAAAGATCTACAATTGCTAATTCTCTTCAGTGTATCAACACTTTAGTCATTCATGCTGGCATTCCATTTTCTATGCAATCAGTACTTGGAAGACTTTTAAGCCAGAATCCCCGAGCGCCACCTGGTCCAAGAGCTTTCCAGTTTGTTATTCTCTTAATCATTTCTTTCACTTTTTTTTTATCCATAATTGTTTTATTTTCTTGTTTCATTTCATCTTCCATTTCTCTTTTAAATTCCCATAATCAATCTGAATTTATATGATGTTGGACATCTTTGCTCCTGATTTCTACCCTCAGTTTTCTTGCCACTTCAGCATTTTGCATGATTCTCTTCTTCGTTGTTCAGTTGTTTATAGAATTTTCTTTCAATGTTCTTTGAAGAGTCTATTCTGTTGGTACTGATTTGTTCTCTATTGGTACGCATGTGTGTGTGTGTGTGTTTACCTGACACTTCTTTGACATTTTTGCCTAAACTTTTATTTATCTACCTGCAGTCCTTTGTGTTTCATGTACTTCCTTTATAGTTCATCCCCATGTCTTTCTTTTCTATGATTGCCTGTATCCATTCAAGATCTCTCTTGAGCTGTTCAATCTGGTTCTCATCTCGGGTATTCATTCCCACCTTGGGACTTTTTCCTTTGTTTTTCTTTGTCTTTTAATCCCCAAAATTTGCACATAGACAGAAGCTTTGCAGTATATAAGGTTGTTGTATCTTCAATCTAGATTTTGTTAACAGTTCAACCATCTTTTTTACTATTTAGTTTTTCTTTTCCAATTCCTTTCAGGAGTGACAATCTCTTGTTTTCACTATTTCATGTCTCATTCTGACATTCTAGTGAACTCCTGGCTTCTTCTCCAACAATCTTTCCTTCCACAAACTAAAATTTACCTTCATTCGGTCAGTTGTTTCTTTGGTGAAGATTTATTGGCTTCTCTAACATTCCGTTTGGTTCTACTCTCTTTTATTTTGTACTCACCGTTCTCAATTTCAAATTCTTTCACTATTGTAGAAATCTCCTCCAGTTCCAGCTGAGATAACCAGTCTTTTCACTATTAGATTTTTCTTGTCTAGAAGACTTTTCTCCATGTGGAAAGTGCCTTTCTTTGCCCATATTTCATACATTCTTTCCCTGTGCCCTATTTTGGTAGGCTCCCATCTGTAATAGTATTCCATTAAAATTCTGTTGTTGTTTTGAGTCCATCTTTTAATCTTTGTAGCAGTATTTGGATAACAACTGGGCCCACCCTGCTGTACAGAGGAACACTTACTGTGTGAGAGACTTTCACTCAGGGCTCAGGTCTCATAATCACAGTGGTGATCATTTTTATTTGATATTACACTCATAAAGAAGGCTGTGCTGATGATATCACACAACCACCCGTGTTTTTATCAAGACACTGCCTCTAGTGGGGTTACCAGCCAAGGTTACCAGCTAAGGCTAAAGAGACCCTGTATTAGATTTACCACCATAATGACATTACCTGATGTTTTTTTTCCAACTAATAATAAAGAAATACTAATTGAACACACACACACACACACACACACATTCTTCTTGACATGGAAACTATGGTAGCCTTAATATACAAATAAAGAAATTTTATCCAATAATTTGGTGTTGATCATTCATTCACACTGCTCAACATTTATCTAACTATATATATATATATATATATATATATATATATATATATATATATATATATATATATATATATATATATATATATGCATACACACATACATACATAGATATACATTATATATATAATGTAAACAACATCTACAAATAATTAGCTAAATGCTTGTGTTTACGAAAAAGATTCAATAGACAAAGCTGAAGTTATAGTTTTTATGGTGTGAATGTAAGACTTCACAAGTTTCACTTGATACTTTTATGTCCTTCATATCACCATGAATACATACATACATATATGCATGCATACTTTCACACACATATACTCATACATACATACATACATATATATGTATATGTACATACACACATACATACCCTCATACGAATACACACATAAAATTACTTCCGAACATGTATAGAAATATATTTACACACACACACACGTATCCAAACACTCAAGCACATAAACATGTTCCCCCACCTCACACACACACACACACACACACACCGGTTATTGATATCTAATCAAAGACTCAAACCATGTTGCTGCTGTTCTTCTATACTAACAGATACCATTATCTTTGACCACAGCATTAGAACCTAATTTTATAAGACTGCTCCTTTTATGATTTCGGTAAAATGCCAACTAGCACTTGTACACGGACAAACCGTTCTGCACCCTAACCCTTCCTTTTACCCTTAACGAGCGCCAATTCCAACATTATTTCTCAAGTTCAAATACAATTTCGTTTATATCTAATGTTTTGTATATTGTTATCCACAGAGTGATTATTTATATTGGTGTGTGTGTATATTTATAAATATATATATATGATACATATATATGTGTGTGTGTGTGTGTGCGTGTATACACACACACACACACACATACACACATATCAGATTGGAGCCTTTGCAGCTGTTGGCTTTTCAGATCTCCGTCAAACTGTCCAACCCATGCCACACTCACACACAAACTTGCCCTCACTCTCTCTTTTCTCTCTCTCTCACTCTCTCTCACTCTCTCTCACTCTCTCTCCCACATGCACACACACACACACACACACACACACACACACACACACACGTATTTACATCTACTGGTTTCAGTAATGTAACTGCAGCTTATCTGAGCCATCATCCTTGAAAATGTTTTAAGTTGATTCCAGTTGTGTCTGACTCCTATTTCATTAACCTTGGACGAGAGGCCTGATGCAAGTGCGATTTTAACTCAGAACCAAATAAGGAAGAACATAGTTGTGTGTGTGTGTGTGGAGTACTGGAATATAATATTTTGCTTTCTGTTA
>NC_069007.1:11477112-11479577 GCF_001194135.2 Octopus bimaculoides
CACACACACACACACACACACACACACACACACACACACACACGTATTTACATCTACTGGTTTCAGTAATGTAACTGCAGCTTATCTGAGCCATCATCCTTGAAAATGTTTTAAGTTGATTCCAGTTGTGTCTGACTCCTATTTCATTAACCTTGGACGAGAGGCCTGATGCAAGTGCGATTTTAACTCAGAACCAAATAAGGAAGAACATAGTTGTGTGTGTGTGTGTGGAGTACTGGAATATAATATTTTGCTTTCTGTTATATATGTGTGTGTGTGGTAAGAAGCTTACTTCCCAACCACATGGTTCTGGGTTTAGTCCTACTGTGTGGCACCTTGGGCAAATGTTCTCCTATAGCCTCAGGCTGACCAAAGACTTGTGAGTCAATTTAGTAGACAGAAACTGAAAGAAGCCTGTCGTGTGTGTGTGTGTTAGTCCCCGCCTCTCATCGCTTGACAACCTCTGTTTACACCCCTGTATCCTTGCTGTTCAGCAAAAGAGACTGATAGAATAAGTACTAGGCTTACAAAGAATAAGTCCTGGGGTCGATCTGTTCAACTGAAGGCAGTGCTCCAGCCTGGTCACAGTCAAATGACTGAAACCAGTAAAAGAGTATATGTGTGTGTGTGTTTGTGTGCATAGGTGGAGGCATGGCTGTGAGATAAGAAGTCAGCTTTCTAACCACATGGTTCCGGGTTCAGTCCCACTGCATGGAACCTTAGGCAAGAGTCTTCTACTCTGGCCTCAGGCTGACCAAAGTCTTGTGAGTGGATTTAAAAGATGGAAACTGAAAGAAGCCTATCATATATGTGTGTGTGTGTGTGTGTGCATTTTTTGTGTCTCTTCATCCCCTACCACCATTAGACAACCAGTGCTTGTGTGTTTACATCCCCATAACTCAGCGATTCAGCAGAAGAGAGTCTTAGCATCAGTACAAAGCTTGAAAAAATCAGTCCTGATCTTGATTTGTTAGACTAAAACCCTTCACCAAGGTGTCACGGCATGGTCGCAGTGAAATGACTGAAACAAGGGACAGATAAAACACACACACACACATGTAAAATCAATTAAAACAGTGCAGTTACCTTGCCATGAGGAGTGGAAAATCCAACCTTTCAGATAAAGTTCTTCTTCAGTTGGAAAATCAGAAGGAGTGAAATGAAAGAAATAAAGAAGAGTTTTAAACCATTTAAGTTTAAATAAAATGGTTGCAACTGATAGGGCAAAGACAGAAAGTTCAAATGGCTGCAGAAACAGAGATTTTTTTGTTTTAAATTCGATTTGAATATTGCAAGCAATATGGTATAAGCCAAGAGAGATGGGAAAAGATAGAAAAGATAGCTGTTCATAGTATTAAAACACTTAAGATTAGGCATAGCAAAAGAGATCATCATCATCATCATCATCATCATCCTTTAACGTCTGCTTTCCATGCTGGCATGGGTTGGACGGTTTGACTGAGGACTGGTGAAACCAGATGGCAACACCAGGCTCCAGTCTGATTTGGCATAGTTTCTACAGCTGGATGCCCTTCCTAATGCCAACCACTCCGAGAGTGTAGTGGGTGCTTTTACATGCCACCAGCACGAGGGCCAATCACATGGTACTGGCAATGGCCAAGCTCAAAAAGGTGTTTTTTACGTGCCGATTAGACAGTATACATGAATGGTATATATACGAATGGTATATATATCTGTGGAGGTGCAATGGCTCAGTGGTTAGGGCAGTGGACTCGAGGTCATAGGATCGGGGTTTCGATTTCCAGACCAGGCGTTGTATTTATTAAGTGAAAACACCTAAAGCCCCACGAGGCTCCAGTAAGGGGTGGTGGTGAACTCTGCTGTACTCTTTCATCACAACTTTCTCTCACTCTTACTTCCTGTTTTTGTTGTGCCTGTATTTCGAAGGGCCAGCCTTATCACACTCTGTGTCATGCTGAATCTCCCCAATACTACATTAAGGGTATATATGCTTGTGGAGTGCTCAGCCACTTGTACGTTAATTTCATGAGCAGGCTGTTCCATTGATGGAGCACGGCTTTGAATAATTTTTAATTGAATGTATCAGCCCCAGTTCTTACTTTTTAAATGTCTGGTACTTAATTTATTAGTCTCGTTTACTGAACCGTTAAATTATGGGAGCATAAACGCACCGGCACCAGTTGTCAAGTGGCAGGTTGAGGGTGGGGGACAAACAATATATATACATGTTTGTTTTTGAGAATTTCATATTTTTTAAAAGTTCTCCTAACTTCAACTTAGAATCACATTTGATGGTTTTGCAAATTGTTTCTGGTTATCCTGCCATTCTTAACATGTTTGTGGAGTGCTCAGCCACTTCCATGTTAATTTCCTGAGCAAGGTGTTCCGTTGATTGGATCAACTGGAACCCCTGTTGTCATAACCGACGGAGTGCCACAATATATATATATATATATATATATATATATATATATATATATATA
>NC_069007.1:11480215-11483555 GCF_001194135.2 Octopus bimaculoides
ATATATATATATATATATATATATATATATATATATATATATATATATACACATACACACACATACATACATAGATATAGATAGATAATCAGAGATACACTCACACAGACAAATATTTCTACACACACACACACATATTTATATATATTTATATACATATATGTGTGTGAGTATGTTTGTAAGTCATGTTTTAGTTTAATTAGGTTATAATATAGCTTTCTCATAAAATCATGTTTTTTGAGTGATCAAACAACTTGGAATATCTATTAACTGTTGGAATTTATTTGTTTTTCCTCATTTTAAGTTGTTCTGTTTGTATTGTTTTACAACCTGTGTAGCCAGTGTCAGAACCAATGGAAATGAAATTCTTGTCTTATCTCAATGAGTCACCACTGAGCTCTCGGTCACACACGTGGTTATCCTCAGGGGGAAATTTTTGATTAAACACTATGTCAGTAACTGCAAACATAGAAATATGGGACAACTACCCACTGTTTTGTGCAGTAAAACACCCACTGTATTGGGCAGTAAAATTTCCTTTCAACATGTATGAAGGGTGCCAAAGGGTTGCTGGCTTTGGGTAAAAGAAAAACACAGGAGGATTGGTTAATTATAACTTTACTCAACATATTCCCCTCTCAGATTCACACACCTATTGCAGTGGTCCTTCATTTTCTTTAAGCCCTGTAAAAAAACTTGGAAGGTTGGGCCTCCAACCAAGCCTTTTGTGATACCCTTAAAGATAGGAACTTTTCAGTAAACCATCATATGTAGCTTTTGCCTTCATTGAATCTCCTGCAACTCAGACTCTTTCTGTCTCTTTTACTTCCAGTTAAATTCTATTATTGTTTATATATCTATACAGATGTACAAACATTCTGTGTGTGTGTATATATATATATATATATATATATATAAGGGCATTACTACAGAATAATGCCACACTAGACTTCCATAATAAATACATTTTTACTGAATGCGAAGAAAAACAAATCTTAAAAAAAAACAACCTTTTAAAAACGAACTCAACTATATATCGAACAATTTCCCGATTATTAGAATAATATCTAACTTTTGATCATCAGTATAGTATGGTACAAATATATAAAAATAAACAAAATCCTCAACTTACCAAAACGAACACCTTATGTATCCGATATAGCAAACAGAATAATGTTTATCCTTATACATCTATGTAAAAAACGGGAATTTTTTTGAGTCGCTCTCGGTACACGTGTTTAAAACAGAATAAAATTCAGTACTGAATATATTCCGAATATATATTTAATTAATTCAATAATAGGATAAAATCTTTTACAAGAATTTTATCAAGAAGCTAGCGTGAAAAAACTCATAAGGGAAAAAAAAATCCATCATTTTTTATTCCCAAGAATATATTTATTTATTTATATTTATATAAGGCATTACTACAGAATAATGCCACACACTAGACTTCCATAATAAACGCATTTTTACCGAATGTGAGGAAAAGCAACTCTTAAAAAAACCAACCTTTTAAAAAACGAACTCAACATGAAAAAATCTTATGGCTGTTTCTGGGAATGTTTGAAGAAGTGTGTAGGTAAATCCTTTTCAACTTCAGTAATCCACATTTCCGTCATCAGAGAATACGCACGCATTCGGAATTTTAAATAAAATCATAAAATTATTCATGATATTGTAAGAATATGTTTAAGCCATTGTGATTATATACAAGTATAAAAATTTCATAAATTCCGGGGTTTCAGGTCATGAAACAAACATTCATAGTGTATAACTATTAAGAAAATTACAAAAAAAAAAACATTACAAAAACTAGTCCATGAGTTCAAAATTTGGTGGGGTAAGATAATTTAGAATGTATAGATTAATTAATTATTATACTGAGAAAAATTCTAAAGTACAAAATAATGACATGAGATCAAACACTCCGAGATCTTGTTAAGCAATAATTTTTTTATCCGTTTGTACGGGATGGTCATTTTATTTATTTATTTATTTTTTTCCCAAATATACACATGCACTATATATATTTTTTTCTTCATTTGTTTATTACTGTTATTACATGCAATTTCACATCAGGAATTTTGCAAAATGAATTGATAAATGTGTGTATATATATATATATATATATATATATATATTCTTTCTTTTATTCTTTTATTGGTTTCAGTCATTTAACTGCAGCCGTGCTGGAGCACCGCCTTTAGTCAAACAAATCGACTCCCAGGACTAATTCTTTGTAAACCTAGTACTTATTATATCGGTCACTTTTGCCGAACTGCTAAGTTACAGGGATGTGAACACACCAATATCGGTTGTCAAGCGATGGTGGGGGGGACAGACACAAACACACACACACACACACACACACACACATATGATGGGCTTTTTTAAGTTTCCGTCTACCAAATCCACTCACAAGGCTTTGGTCGGCCCGAGGCCACAGTAGAAGACACTTGCCCAAGGTGCCACGCAGTGGGACTGAACCTGGAACCATGTGGTTGGTAAACAAGCTACTTACCACATAGCCACTCCTGCACCTATTGTATATGTATATATATATGACCGTTGTATCCCTCTCTTTCTCTCTCCGTCTCTGTATTATATTCTATCAACAATCTCATGACCTCACTCTAAAACTCCTTCTGTTTCTTTTCTAAATCAGATTTGAACGGCACCACAATGTTGACAAATACAAGATGGTCTCAGAGCAGACAATGCCGCCAACCAATGTTAACCAAATGTCTACGACGGCCCTCGAGGACAACATGGCATTTGCATATCAGGTAAGGGCATTTATCTTAGCAGAAGTCACTAACAATTTGACTCCATGTGACCTCACTATAAAGATTTGACCTGTTGACATTTTAACCCACTCTCTTTTGCACTTTTTCACTTTTTGTAAACAAAGATAAATTTGAAGAATTTTCTAAAAAAAAATTAGTATGACGTCTCCAACATCTAGTGGGTTCTTAACAGTATCATTGTGTTATCCTTACTCTCTTCCCCTGTAAATTTATTTATATATATGTGTGTGTGTGTGTGTGTATAATTTATTTATTGAAAAACACAGAACATGCCTCAATATGAATGCATAAGCAACTTTGGTCCCAATATATATTTCAATTCATGATCACATATCCATCACTGTACGTATTTCATCTCACTACCTTAGATCATGTGTTTTTGTATGTTTATTTATCCCACCCCAAAAATGAATAATTCCCTCCCTTATCCTGAATAATAACTATCACCAGTTACCTCCCCTTAGATTTTTTCTACTTGTCGATTCATTCACAAACTTTCATACAAGAATATGGACTAAAATCTTAAGAAA
>NC_069007.1:11483655-11492329 GCF_001194135.2 Octopus bimaculoides
CTGGCCATGTACAACCTCTGGCCATGCACAACCTCTGAACCACGCACAACCGCTGAACCATGTACAAGCTCTGAACCATGTACAAGCTTTGAACCATGTATAAGCTCTGGCCATGTACAACCTCTGGCCATGTACAACCTCTGACCATGCACAAGCTCTGGCCATGTACAAGCTCTGGCCATGTACAAGCTCTGACCATGTACAAGCTCTGACCATGTACAAGCTCTGGCTATGTGCAAGCTCTTTTATTTTGTCTCTTGACATTTGTGGTGGTGGTGGTGGTGGAGAAAAGGGTGATGGTGATTGCGGCAGTAGTGCAAGTAGTGCTAATGATCAAAGAAGTAGCAAAGATAACAGTGGTGATGATGATGACGATGATGATGATTGATGTAGGTGATGATGTGGTGGTAATAATAGCTGCAGTGATGATGTTGATGATGTTTGTGATCCTGACAGTGAGGGTTATAATTGTGATGGTGTTGGTAGTAGCATTGTTGTTATTAGCTATTTCAGTTGTTGTTGTTGTGTAAGGTGGTGGTTGTGCAGGCTTTGGAGGTGGTTGTTGAGGATTATAATTATGGTAGTAATTATTGTAGTAGTAGTAGTAGTAGTAGTAGCAGTGGTAGTGGTGATGGTTGTGGTGTAAGCAGTGTTAATTTTAGTAGCAATATTTATTGTGGTAGTTGTGTGGAGATAGCGGCAGTATTGGAAGTAGTTCTAATAATTATAGTGGCGATGTGGTGGGGGAGATTATGTGTCACTGAGTGCGTTTCAGGAGAGGTTCAATAGATCAATACGAGACTTGCTTTAACAATCAGTTTTCTTTACATTGTTGACTTCATAAGGAAAAATAAAATTGATTTCTCACAATAATAATAATAATAATAATTAATTACACAATAAGAAGAGTGCAATACAATATGTAATAAATACAGATTGATTCTTTTTATTGAATAAAAAGCTATAATATCTTGTATTTATTGTATATTATATAATGTAATATGTTATTTTGTGCAATATAATGGTTCCTATAAGGCAGGGAGCTGGCAGAATCGTTAGCACCCCAGGCAGAATAGTTAACGGCATGTTGCCTGTCGCTATGTTTTGAGTTCAAATTATGCTGAGGTTGACTTTGCCTTTCATCTTTTCAGGGTCGGTGAAATAGAATACCAGTCGAGCACTGTGGTTGATATAATTGACTTTCACCCCCACCCCCCACCCCCAACCTTGCTGGCCTTGTGCTAAAATTTGAAATCAATATAATGGTTCTCGCAGAACAGGAATCAATTGATCATCCCTGCAAAGATAATGGGTTTTTTTATGGATTAAATAAAGGGGTGGGTGCAGAAAACTACCCACGTTTAATAAAATTAAGGTGCTTCCCAACTTTTTTTCAACTTGTCCTTCCATATGGTGAATCACGAAGAATTATGTAGAGGTAAACTCTGTATTCCATCTTCCCATTAATACAAAGGGGGGGGGGTGCGAGGGTGAAAATTCCATAATGTTATGGTGGAAGGGGAGGTAGTGATGGTGGTTTGGGTATTTGTCAGTTTGAGAACCATTGAGGAAATATAGCATCATACCCTATCATATTGTATACCTTACATTATGTCATGTACCATAATACATAATCATGTATCGTATGATATCATCCATCCACATCATATAACAGATATATCATATCACATCATAACATTTAAATATATCACATGTATGATATCATGTAATATATTCATTTCTTTATTGCCCACCGGGGGCTAAACATAGAGGGGACAAACAAACAGACAGAGGGATTAAGTCGATTACATACCAGCGTAACTGCTACTTATTTAATCGACTCCGAAAGGATGAAAGGCAAAGTTGACCTTGGCAGAATTTGAACTCAGAATGTAACGGCAGACAAAATACCGCTAAGTATTTCACTGGTGTGCTAACGATTCTGCCAGCTTGCTACCCTATCATGTAATATATTGTATCATATGTATCATATAACATATTTATCATATACTTATATTACATGTGTGTTTATATTTTTATTTATTAAATGTCGCATGCATGAGAAATTTATATTGGGGGTTCTGAGTTTCTGTGCAGCATGTTGGCATCGAAACTCAGAATATCACAAGTGATTATATCCAATGCTCGACTGATTCTGTTAGACCGCTGACCTTATTTATTATGACAACGTTAATTATTATTCTAAACATTGAGTTCAAAGTCACAAATTTTAGGACAGAAATCAATTAATTATTTAAGCAACCTCTAATACTTGTCTGATAATTATTTCAATATTGAGGGATTTGAGAAATACCACAAGGCCTTTTGTCTGATGCTTTAACGATTCTACCAAACTGGTACAACTTTTAATTACTATCTCTAATTTAGGCACAAGATGAGCAATTTTGAGGGGAGGGGTTAGTCAATAATATTGACTACAGTACTTGATTTGTACTTTAATTTTATTGACTCCAGAGAAAGATGAAAGACAATGTTGTCATTGGTGGAATTTTAACTTGAGTTCGAAGAAATACCATATTCTTTCAAATAGTTTGAGAATTCTGCTTATCCCATTGCCCTTAATTCTGTCCAGATTAGACACCATGACTGCAATTTGAAGAATGGCCTATTCGATTAAGTACTTCACTGGTACTTTATTTTATTGATCCAGTGGGGGATGAAAGCAAAGTTGGCCATGGCAAGATTTGAACTCAACATACAAAGGATTATGAATAAATACAGGAAGGTTTTAGTGATCTTGCCAATCCACTACTTGTGGTAGTGGTGGTGGTGTTGCTGCTGCTGCTGCTGATGAGGATGATGATGATGAGGAGGAGGAGTGGTAGTTTTGAACTTGGTGATGGTGATGGTGTTGGTGCTATTTAGCCCAAGGTCATTTCTGGTCCAGCAGACCACTTCTTGTCAAAGACATTCTGAAGCCAGTTATATTGCAGACGCAAAACAAACACAATAGCAAATACAGCACAACCAACAACAGAGATATCAACAACAACAACATTAACAATATCAATGACATCGTAAATAACAACAGAAATAATAACGAAAAACATAAATACTCATAAAACCAACAACAACAACAAAAACAACCCAGAAAAACAATTACAAAAATTACAATAATACAAAATATATAAACAAAACAAATCGAGATAAAATCCACAACTAACATCAATAACAATAACATTAACGACAACAACCACATGAATATAAATATACTCAACAACAACGACAACAATAACGGTAACTATAGTAACAACATAATCAACATGAAACAATAAATTTCTCCACAATTTTAATGTTTATTGAGAGCTGGTGACTTTAAGATCTATTGATGTAGTGGTGATGGTGGTGGTGGCAGCAGCTATTGTTGTTGTTGTTACCGTTGTTGTTGAAGATAGTATCAGGATGTCTAGTAAAAGAAGTGACTGGTATTTGAAGAGTGTTAAATTCATCTATTTTTAATAATGGAAAGGTTGAGAGTGACTTTGAAGTCTGAGTTTTCTTGCCGTCATCTGACCGTTTAATAATGGTAAAATGAAACTTCAAAGTTACTATCAACCATTTCCTTGCAAAAATACTGGAGAGTATTGAGTGATTCTTCAATTTAATTATTGACTATTTTTATATATCTAATTTTACATAAAAAACAAATAAATATATATATATATATATATATATATATATATATATATATATATATATAGGTGCAGGCATGGTTGTGTGGTAAGAAACTTACTTCCCAACAACATGGTTCCTGGTTCAGTCCCACTGTGTGGCACCTTGGGCAGGTGTCTTCTACTATATCCTCAGTCTGACCAAAGCCTTGTGAAGGGATTTGGTAGATGGAAACCAAAAGAAGCCCATCGTATACATATATGTGTGTGTGTGTGATTGTGTCTGTGCTTGTCTCTCACCACTGCTTGACAACTTAGCAGTTCAGCAAAAGATCGATAGAATTAGTATCAGGCTTAAAAAAGAAGTGCTGGGGGTCGATTACCTTAACTAAAAATTCTTCAAGGCAGTGCCCCAGGATGGCCACACTCTAATAATTGAAACAAGTAAAAAATATAAAAAATGCTAAGTTTTATATATATATATATATATATATATATATCATCATTGTTTAACGTCCGCTTTCCATGCTAGCATGGGTTGGACGATTTGACTGAGGACTGGCGAACCAGATGGCTGCACCAGGTTCCAATCTGATGTGGCAGAGTTTCTACAGCTGGATGCCCTTCCTAATGCCAACCACTCCGAGAGTCTAGTGGGTGCTTTTACGTGCCACCGGCACAAGGACCAGTCTGATGGTACTAGCAACGGCCACACTCAAATGGTGACACACACACAAGTAAGCACATAGATGCAAAACAATGTGGAGAAAATAGTACTCAAATACCAAAGGTAGACCACAGTAATCCCTCACCATATCGTGGTTCACCTACTATGGTTCACCTATCGCGGTTTATTATTTAAGCTTACGTCAATTCTTCCATGGTGTTGTTTTGCATTCATAATAAAATAAATATATACAAATTATGAAAATAATTAAAAAAAATATACAGTACACTACTGTTTCTACTTCGTGGATTTTCTCCTATCACGCAGGGTTTTGAAATGTAACACCTGCGATAGTCGAGGGATTACTGTATTATGCTTTTATTAAAGGTAAAAATTTCCACAAAACTGTCATTAATTGTAAAATTCAACACTTTTTAAATAGGTAATTAACCAGTATTTACATTGGATTTTATTATCCCTTATCCATTGAGATTTGTAATCTTTATTTGAACTTTTTTTTACACACGCGCAACATATATATACATGCGTGCATACACATACACACACCTGCATACATACATACATACATACATACATACATACACATACATCATTTTGTTTGTCTGCTGGAACAACGAGGATCATCTAATCATCCAAGGATAACCAAGATGTCTTGCTTGCCTCATCTTGCTCTCTGCACACCACAAAACGTTGTTGTAATGGCCTTCCCCTCTGAGGAATCATAGAGATTTCTTCTACAGAGTTCACTGAATCCAGTCTTCTCATGCACAGGTACGCAAGCCTTAATATGTTAATTAAACCATAACTGGGACCTTGATAAGGGTTACTTCTCTGTGTTCGAGTAACAGACATGAGAACAATATTGGCAACTTGGGTATGTACCTTCTACTGCCTTAGCTGATACATTGGTTGTGAGTGACTTCGGTAGACAGAAACTGGAAGAACCTGTTTTGTGTGTGTGTGTGGTTTGGCAAAAGAGAGCGATAGAATAAGCTCCAGACTTTAAAAAAAGAACCTAGTGGCTGTGTGGTAAGAAGCTTGCTTCCCAACCGCATGGGTCCGGGTACAGTCCCACTGTGTGGCACATTGGGCAGGTATCTTCTACTATAGCCTAGGGCCAACCAAAACCTTGTAAGTAGATTTGGTAGACAGAAACTGAAAGAAGCCTGTCATATATATATATGTGTGTGTGTGTGTGTATATATGTATGTATGTATGTATTTGTGTGTCTGTTTGTCCTCCCACCATCACTTGACAACCGTTGTTAGTGTGTTTACACCCCTGTAACTAAGCAGTTCAGCAAAAGAGACCAATAGAATAAGTACTAGGCTTACAAAAAACAAGTCCTGGAGTTGATTTATTCAACTAAAGGCAGTGCCCCAGCATGGCTGCAGTCAAATGACTGAAACAAGTACAAGAATAAAACAATATGTACTGGAATTGATTCGTTTGGCTAAAATTCTTCTAGGCAGTGCCCCAGCATGACCGCAGTCTGATGACTGAAGCCAAACAGAGAAAAAAGCTAAAAATAGATAGCCCCAGACCATGGGTATCCAACGAAGGTCCACATGGACCCCACAGGGTTCCACAAAAGCTTTAAGGGTAAAAAATTATAATTTGTGGGTCTATATATAAATTTTGTTTGCTGGGACGGGTATCTGTATTTATTGAAATTTTCACAATTTGTATTTGGAATTTATGTTATAAATATAACGAAATTGTTTCATTGTTAGTTTTTACTAACCTACAAGCAAATATTTTATTTCAAAAATTTATATGTACATCTATGGGGGCCAAAGATAAGATAGCTTTCAGGAGGTCCACAAACAAAATAAGGTTGAGAACCCCTGCTCTAGACAGATAATATTATTATCAGTCCCACATATATTGTGGGACAGCTGTGTTAACCAAGTAGACCACTCCAAAATGTAAAATTCGTTATCCATTTTGTGCCAGACAGGTACATCTCTAAAATTCATATCGGGTCTAAGAAATATGGTAAATTTCCTACTGCAATCTGTTCTACATTAACATTTAGCAATTAATCACTAATATTATTTGCAATTAGTAATTCACTCAAGCAATTACTAATTAAAAGTCAATTTATATCATGTCTACTAGCATTCTATACCTTAATCAAGCATTGCATTATCAGGACAATGCCTGTTGCTCCTGCATACATTAAACTCATCTACACACGTTAGTATGTGTGTGTGTATATATATATGTAGATATAGATAGATAGACAGACAGATAGATATATACATATACATATACACATATATACATACATATATATATATATATATATATATATATATATATATATATATATATATATATATGTGTGTGTGTGTGTACATGTATACATATATGTGTACATGTATACATATGTGTGTGTGGATATACATGTAAACATATATATCCAAAGAGAAGGAGAAGGAGGGAGAGAAACAAGGCAGTGTAAATGAGCAGCATAACCACCACTGGCACCACAACATACTATCACCCAACCTTACAATACTCTACCTACCAACATAACAACACACAATCCACTAACCTCACAACACACCATTTATGAACTTCACAACACATCATCTACGAACCTCACAACACATTATTGATCAGCCCCACAACACATCATCTGTGAATTTCACAACGCATCATCTATCAGTCTCACAACACACCCATCAACCTCACAACGCATCATTTATCAGCCTCACAACACATTATGTATGAACCACACAATACAGCCACCACTACACACCATCTATCAACCACCTCACTATGCACCCTCTATCAACCTCACAACACATCATTTATTCATTTATCAGCCTCCTAACACATCATCTATAAACTTCACAACACACCATACATGAACCTCACAACATACCATGTATAAACTTCACAATACCCCATATATGAACCTCACAACGCACCATCTACCAGCTTCACTACACCCATGACCAACCCCTGTCAGCATGGAAAACGGGCATTAAATGATGATAGTGATGATGAGGTTGTTCTACAAAACTAGTAGCAGGAAGGTCGGGCCGTTACCTTCAATCCTGACCCCAATATTTACCCCAGGGTGGATCCTGTTAAAGATCCACCCTTATGAAAAAAGACCGGATGAGGTTGTTAATCTGGGTGACTGAACAAGATGGTGAAGGTGGGGAACAAATACCACAAGGCATGTTGTGTTATATGGCAGTGAGTGAGAGGGGGGAGTAGTTTTTAGCAGAAGTAGATGCAATGACGGTAGGGATTATAGCTGCACTGGCCTTCCTAGCTGTAATGGTTTCAGTGGTGGTGGTGTTAGTTGTGGTAGTGGTGGTGGTTGTTGTGGGGGTGGCAACAGTTGTAGTAGAAGTGATAAGAAGAGGAGCACTGATTGTAGAATAGATGCAAGAACCAGTGGTGGTGGTGGTAGTAGTTGCAGTTGTAATTGTAGTATTGGCACTGGTATGGTCTGGTGGTGTCCAGGGTTTTTATTAGGTGTGGAGATATGAAGAGCAATGGTGGTAGTGGTGGTGGTGGTGGTTGTAGTGGTTAAGTCAGATGCTGCAGTGTTGTTAATTGTGTTGGATTGTTGGGATGCCATGTTTTGACAGACACACAGACATTTGAGCTGAGACGTGCCATTTTGTAATTAAAAGGAGAAGCAATTGTCCAAGTGGAGGGGATAGGGGGAAGAAGTTAGCCATAAAATTAATATTATCATCATTATTATTATCATTATCATCATTATTATTATTATCATTATTATTATTATTATTATTATTATTTTTATTATATATTCTTAAATAATGCGATGGTGAGGCTGAGGATGGAAGTGGTGGTGTTAATGGTTCTGAAGGAGAAGAAGAATACAATGGCTGAGTGAAGAATGAAGAATTTTCCGCCAGTCTTGGCAACAAGAATTCCTACTGTTTGATCAACTAAACTACCATGTTAAATTAACATGTAAGTGGCTGAATATTCCACAACCGCATGTATCTTTAACAATTCATCAGCAGCCAAATCAGTTTGACACAGGTGTATGACAATGCTGGTCTTTAGAATTCCAGTTACAATCCATTCAACAGGCTTCCACACAGTTTCCACCTGCCCAATTTCAGTCACAGATCTTTGGTCAATTCAAGGCTATGGCAAATAACACCAACCAGTGGGATTGAGCGCAAGATTTTGGGATTATGAATGAACTTCTGGCCATGTGACTATGCCCACATTTACAGTGCGGAATATAATATATGAGGTGTGTGTGTGAGGGGTGTATGTACATATATACATATGCATGTGTGTACATACTTATATACATGCATGTATATATATTATATATATATATATATAT
>NC_069007.1:11496190-11497394 GCF_001194135.2 Octopus bimaculoides
TCGATACAAATATCAGACTACACATAGCAAGGATATCCACAATATAATTATATAATGATATTGAATATTTAATAGTAACATGCTGGAGATATCTAGAGTGTAGAAAACAACTTGTTAAGGATATCGTAGAAGTGGGGGAGAGAATTTAATAATATGATGGTGATATCAACTACAGAATGCTATGAGAACACCCTACAATGCTGATATAATATGTAATTCCACAACAATAACATCATCAACAACATCAGCAACAACAACAACATCGGTATTGTAGAAAGAGATGGGTAATATGAAATGTCATAAATTTATTATGATATCTGAAGTATGATAATGTTAGATCCAGGATGTTAGATTAAGATTGAAACAGATAACGTTATGGTGAGATCCAGCATATAGAAACAAGATGATGTATCACAGAGTATGTTAATTCGGTAATATCATATCCAGAATGGTGCAGATTTATTGAAAATAGTGGTAAAATAGTGGAAAAAGATGGTGGTATTGAGACTAGGGCTGAATTGTGGTGATATCCAAAATGTAATACAAATACAAGAAAGATATCCTTGATTGTATGGTATTCATGTAAAATGAGTTTCCTGTTAATATCCATAATTTAGCACTATACTGGGGATATGTTGTAAATTTTGTTACAGGGTGGTTATAATGATAATAGTATTAATAATAATAATATTATTTCTACTCTAGGCACAAGGCCTTGAAAATTTGGGAGGAAGGGGGCTAGTCGATTATGTTGACTTAGTGTGTAACTGGTACTTATTTCATCGACCCTGAAAGGATGAAAGGCAAAGTTGATGTCAGTGGCATTTGAACTCAAAACAGAAGGACAGACAAAATACCACTAGACATTTTGCCAGCATGCTAACGACTCTCCCAGCTTGCTGCCTTTAAATAATAATAATAATAATCCTTTCAACTATAGGCACAAGGCCTGAAATTTAGTGGGGAGAGAGTGAGTTGATTACATCGACCCCAGTATTTGACCAGTACTTAATTTATTGACCCCGAAGAGATGAAGGGCAAAGTCAACCTCGGCGGAATTTGAACTCAGAATGTAGTAGCAGATGAAATACTGCTAAGCATTTCGCCCGGTGTGTTAACGATTCTGCCAGCTCGCCGCCTTAATAATAATTATAATAATAATAATCCTTTCTACTAAAGACACAAGGCCTAAAATTTGGTGGTG
>NC_069007.1:11500037-11519951 GCF_001194135.2 Octopus bimaculoides
TATTTAGTCATACCCCTTATAATATTCATATTCCAACAGGTGATAACCAGAAGTCTTTTGCAAATTTTTCTAATATGCCAGTTTGATTTGGAAAACTTGAATAATAAATGCTTAATTAATTGCATAATTAAGTAGGAAACTCAGAGTAATAATATGTATTTTATAAAAGTTTGTATTCATTTCCACCTAGTTATTGAGTACTCTACTTGTGTCCATGTATTCAATCATTATATACTCTGCTACCACTTGTGTACCCTTAAGAGATCATATAAGATTTGTGAAATATTAAACTACACAACATTGTAGAGCAATCTATTATATCTATTATGGATTTGTATAACTTGGTTGACTTATCAAACACCTCTGCACCTTTTGTGTGCTGGAGAAAGAAGAGGATCTAGTTAAACACATGTGAAAGAAAGTCTCCTCCTATGACTCTGAAGTACCAAAATGTCACCACTATGATATCAAGATACAAAGGAACTATATCCTTCCTCCTCCGCAAAAAAAATTAAGGACTTACAACCCCTTGGATATGATCTTTTAGACATGATATCTAAAGTAAAATGTTATAATCATTTTGGCCCCCAACTACAGTTGTTGATACTCTACAAAGTTCAGGTGGATCCTACAATGGAGTAGTTATCTCACATCCTGATCGGTGCCGCTGCTGCATAAACAGACATCCAAGAATACATCCAGAAAAAGGTCACTTGACTCCCTGGTATAAATATGATCACAGACACTCTCCACTTCAGGCCAGCTCACAACTGCATTGTCTCCTCTCTCTCTACCTTTTCTACCACTGTTATATTGGCCGCTGCTTCTCAGAGCTAGCTAAGCTCACACCATCTCCACTTTGGTAATCTCAGCCTGTTTTTCTCTCTTCCTCTCGTCACTCATGTCCTATCCCCCAAATCTCACACTAATTATTACTCTCAGTCCTTCCTTTCCAAAACATTGTCCCTTTGGAACTATGCAACCGCCCCCCCTCCCCACAGGTGTTGACTTGTAGTGGTTTAAGTGGAACATTAATGGCATCATTTCAACAATGTTGGACAGCCTGCAAGGGCCATGGGCATTCATCCTTCACCCAGAGCCAGTAAGCAAAAAATAAAAAATATATTTTGAGAAAAGTTTTATCAGGGTAAATTCAAATCCATTTGATTCTTTCAGTGCATGTAAGCATGGAGGCATACAAAAATATGGAAATATGTGAAATTATGGGATTATTTTCCTGAGTTGTATTAAACAAGAGATTTACCATCATAAAATTTGCCACAGTATAGAGAGATAATGGATTTATATCTCAATATATCAACAGACATATTGAAGACACGTTCTGAACAACCTTATTGATACCTTCGATACATTCTGCCTAAAATGATCATTGCAACATATTTAACCATCATTAATTTCTTAGACATTGCTGTTGATTGAACTGCATACTTATACAGGATCCTGAACAAACTTAACAAAAAACTTACTTTAAGATAGGCACTTGTTCTCAATTAACTGTTTTGAAAAAACCTAATCAGTGACATTATCAGGAGTATATTTAATTTGTCATTCAATATCTTAATAATGCGGAACTTAAACAAAGTTCTCAAAGATTTTGACTAAATCCCCCCCACTTGTCACCCCAAAACTAAGAAGTGGTTCAGAAAAATTATCTAGTTTACACCAATTTTCTAGTTAAATCTTAAATATTGACATGAACTTTTTAACCTCGATCCGTAAGTATTTTCAGATTAACTATAAATGCAGGAAATTATTCAGTAGGAATAAGCTTAAATTAAGTTACAGTTGCACTACTTGTTTGAAGAGTGACCCAAATCAATTGAGGCAATGGCACATGTAGAAGTATCAACAGATATTCACTTAATGAGTTTTGTAATACTGAGGTAGTTATAGATGAAGCAGAAGTCAACTACACATTACCAATCTTTGAAGTATTTCACAAAACTACATACATATGAGAGAAGGAAAGTTCAAATAAAGATACATTTTAATCATACTTTCTCAATTACACACTTTATAACAGAAATTTAAAGAAATTGTCTGTTTTTATTTGGCAATTGAGAAAAACTGCAGCTTCAGCATCAAGTGGAAGATTATCAAAAACAAAAACCAATGTGAGTGAAAGATGTGACCAATGTGCAGCTGAAAAGAGCCACTTCAAAAAAAAAAAAAACCCACCATAGTTCTGCCAACATTTAAAACAGAATACCTACGTGTTTTTCAGAATTTCAGTACTTTAACAAACATTTAATGAAGCTATGGAATTTCTTCCGCCAACTGACTTATCATCCCCATCCTTCCCTACAGAGCTGGGTTGATTTTACCCTTTCCATTACAACACCATTAAGCCCACCATAAATTTACATTTGATAATTGATATATGTCTGTGTGTTATATATATCATTTTCTATTAAGCCTTGTGTTCCTTATAATACTCATATCCTGGCAAGCAGCTACTGGATATTTTTGTGTTCTTTTGAATATTGATTCAAGTAAAAAAAATTTGGAGTAACAATACATAGTCAGTATCAGATTGTATTTTCTCTTTCTTTCTTTTTTTCTTTTTTCATCTGTCTGTGTGTGTGTGCGTGTGTGTGTGTGTGTGTGTGTGTGTGTGTAATCAACAATAGTTCCTATATCCCAAAATGAAGCACACACTAAAGCATTAGAGCAATAATATATTTTTTAGAAAGTTAAATGCTACAGCCGATCATAGAGCGACCATTGGTTTCACACCTATAAAGCGCTTTTCTGTTAAGTGGTTTACTGGTGTGAAACCAATGGTTGCTCTATGACCAGCCATAGCATTTAATTTCTTAAAAAGAATAAGTATGTATGTGTGTGTGTGTGTGTGTGTGTATATATATATATATATATATATATATATATATATATATAGATATATAGCTTACCAGCAGCCAGTTGCATGCCAGAGTTTCAAGGAAATTGGATACAGTGATATCTTGTAGACAGTTGCTTCCACAACAGCAACAAAATCTTATTGAAAATTACTTTGTTTAAATTCCTGAATACAAGCACAGAAGTAGCTACTTATACAAGATGTGTGTGTGAATAAATGTCTGTATATGTGTGCATGTGTATGTGTATGTAGATGGGTATGTATATTTATATATATGTGTATATATATGCTATGGAGGGTATCCAACCACAGAAAATATGTCCAAAGTGGAATTTATGGACAATATATGCCAGTCACATGGCACCAGCTTCCTGTCAGGATGAGATATGGTGTCAGAGGAAGGGAAGTAAAACCAAATATGACCTAACCCAAAGGTGTGTGTGTATGGAGGGGGGCTTTGTAATCCTTTTTGCATGGTACAACCCCAGTTCCTGTCAGTGAGACAGTAAAATGGTGTGGCTTCACCCTGTAAGAGCATATCATAAGAAGGTCAGGTGGCTTTTTTTTCTGTTGTTGTGTAAGATGACACAGACTGTGACATACTGTCTAACAACTTTCGTCAGCATAAAGAGAAAATACTAACGATGATGACAATAATGATGATGATGATGTTGATGACGATGACGATCACAATGGTGATTAATATTATTAATTCCAAGCTGTAGAATATGTCAGCTCATCCAGTACCATCATATCCTAGGAGTTGATAAGAAAGATTTTGCAGAATGCTAAATTAAGACAAGATGGTCGTAGCAATAGTGGTGGTGATGGTGGTGGTGGTAGCGGTGGTGGTGGTTGTGGTGCTGGTGGTGGCGGAAGCAGTTGTGGTGACAGCAGCAGTAGTCATGGTGGTAGTGATGGTGATGACGTGGGGGTTTCATTCAGTTGAACAATGACGGAACCCTGAATAAGCTGGCAAATAATCAAGAATATTGTAAATATCAGGGTTAGGATACCCTGAACGTAATAATATGGTGTTGATATTCAGGGTATATATGATATGCTGTTGACAGTGAGAGTGTATATATAATCTGGTGTTGATAATGAGGGTACTGCAAAATGAGGAAAAGGATATCTTCATTGTAAGAATATATTTACAATATTTCAAATATTATTACCTTAAATGTTGTTATTCAGAATACATTGATAACAAAATTTCCTATGCATATATATGTATGTATATATGCATGTATATATATATATGTCTCTCTGTCTGTGTTTGTGTGTGTGTATATATGTATATAGATGTATATACATATATATATGTATGTGTGTGTATGTATGTGTATATATATGTATGTATATATACACACACACACACACATATATATATACATATCCATATGCATACATAAACACATGCTTCCATGCATATACTCTCTCTCTCTCTTTCTCCATCTGTCTCTCTTTCCCCCGTCTCTCTCTCTCCCTCTCTCTTTCTCTCTGTGTTTCACTCTTTCATATAAATGCTCCTACACATGTATTTATTTACTCATGCACACGCAAAAAGCCGTGAATTATTAGATATATCGAAGTATATGGTTGATAAAGTGACGTGATATCATGGCAAATTATAGATTGATATCTTATTTATGACATATGGTGGCCGTGGATCCATAATTTGTCTGAAATATTACTGCCTGAAACCCATGATCTGAAATAGTTTATCTAACGACCGCTATATCTTCATGACTTCGCTTGCCATATACCACATATAGTCCTTGTACACATCACTGAAATCCTGTGATGGATATTCATTGGATATTGAATCGATAATGTGATATCTCTGTGATATAAATGTATGTCTTAGGTGTGTGGGTGGTGTCTGTATGTGTGTATGAGTTTTGTAAACCTATGGGTCTTGGAGGTTCTCTCTGTGTAAAACATTATCAATGTGGAATGTACCAGTTAAGTTAATCGAGTGGGGACTTAGCTTAGATTTTCAAAACCATATGGATCTATATAGCCTTCCAGCGTTTAATTTCTGCTTGCCATAAGGTTATGTGTTGTGTTATTGTTATTATTTAACCCAAGGTCAGCCAGTCCTTAATGAGAGGATTTATGTCCATAAGGCAATCCAACTATGTTTACCCTGTCTTTCTTCCAAATCACAAACATCCATTAAGCAAGCACTCATTTCCCGGTTTTTCTAAGATTATGTTGAGTTACTGATATTATTTAACCCCAAGTTAGCCAAGCCATGATCATCTTGTCTTTTTCCAAACTACACAAATCAATACTTTCCAGGATTCATTTATTTAACCCTAGGTCAACCTGTCTTGACTGAGTAAACCTGTGTCCATAAGACATTCCATCCATGACTATCCTGTCTCTCTTTCAACAAGCCAGCTTCCAAGTCAGCCAACTCTGACTAGAATACTATGATCAAAAGCATCCCAACCATGGCCATTCCATTCGTCCCTCAAGCATTTATAACTACATTATCCTCCCTCTCTTTCCTAGATAATTTGATGTAATTTAAGCAAGTCATGGCTGCTATTTCTTGTAGATCTAGCTAACACATAGACACCTCTTTATTGACACACCATTATGTTTACAATACCTGGGTTTACCAAGAAATCCATCAATTAAGTCCTAATATCAAAACTGGTCAAACCACGACCATCTCATTTTCCTTGTGTATCTGGGACTACATTATGCAATGTGCCCTTTCCCCTAGATGTGATTTATAACAGTTCTAGTTACTGTAACTAGGCAGTTGAACAACTAAACAGAAACTCCTCCTTAGTTTGTAGATACCTACATCCTGTAGATTACCCAAGTGATTTACACACATATTTTACAGTGGAATGCTTGATCTTGCATTGGGCCAATAAAAATCAATATTCAAATAGCAACAACAATTAACAATGCAAACCTGGCCATCAGAGATTTAATGAAAACTGACACAAACATCAATATCACCAAGTTAACTGAAATAATTTATACTGCAGACATTGTTAAGGAGGAAATTAGATACTTCCTCGTATCTACTCAAATAGAAATATCAATGTCAAAGCAAACAACATGGAAAATTAACAGAAATAGAGGGAACATAAGATGAAAGAATTCTCAGTTGTTACAGAAATCAATAAGAAAATGACATAATTGAGAAAAAAAAATGGAGAACCAAACCTTGCAGAAATGAACACCTTGAACAAGAGATCATTATTAAAGTACAGAGAATTCATTTGTACGAAAAATAACAATGATTATTTGAATGAAACAAAGTTTGACTCCAACCCAAGACAATTTTAAGCTCAGTAAAAATAAAACAGGAATCAATACAACACCAACAGCAACAGATGTGGAGTGGGGTGGACAGCTAAAGAATCACCACTGATGATATTACTTAAAACAACCAGCACAGTACATTATTTACATTATTTACATTTGATGGATATTCGTCCTCATCTTGTTTGTTGTTAACACAACATTTCGGCTGATGTACTCTCCAGCCTTCATCAGGTGTCCTGAGGGAATTTCAAACCTGGGTTCTTATTACTATGGTATTTTTCCGATGTTATTACAATTATTATTATTATTATTATTATTATTATTATTATTATCATTATTATTAGTGAAGGTGCATGGCTCAGTGGTTAGAGTGTCGAGCTTACGATCGTGAGGTTGTGAGCTCGAATCCCGGACCGGGCTGCATGTTGTGTTCTTGAGCAAGACACTTTATTTCACGTTGCACCAGTTCAGTCACCTGTAGAAATGATTTGCGATGTCACAGGTGCCATGCTGCATCGGCCTTTGCCTTTCCCTTGGATAACACTGGTGGCGTGGAAAGGGGAGGCCGGTATGCATGGGCGACTGCTGGTCTTCCATAAAGAACCTTGCCCGGACTTGTGCCTGGGAAGGTAACTTTCTAGGTGCAATCCCATGGTCAGTCATGACCGAAGGGGGTCTCAGCAGCATATCATTATTATTATTATTATTATTATTATTATTATTATTATTATTATTATTCAGGTCACTGCCTGGAATCAAACTCAGAAGCTTGAGATTAGTAGCCTGTGCTCTTAACCACTACGCCATATGCACATGTTCGATCCCAGGCAGTGACCTGAAAAATAATAATGATAACAACAACATTAGAAAAATACCATAGGAATGAGAACACAAGTTCGAAATTCCCCCAGGACACCTGATGAAGGCTGGAGAGTACATCAGCCGGAAGGTTGTGATAACAACAAACAACATGAGGACAAATATCCGTCAAATGTAAATAATGTACAGAATACCTCATTTCTAAAATACAGAACCAACACAGTGTTGAAACAACCATGGTAAATCCCCTGACACAAATGGTAGCTCTAAACTGCAAAAATAATAAAACCCCAACAGTTTATTGATACCAGGACAGGGATACAAAGTCCTAGCAGAGATATTTGATAAAGTACTGATGGAGATAGGGTCTATAACTGACTGATTCATTGAGGGGAAGCTATCTTGCTTCCTAACCCTGAAAACTAAACCCATGACCCGGCTTTCTACAGCTCACAACACCTTAATTGCAGTAATATCACAGAGAATGAAGAAGCATCTAGAAGAAGCATGTAGAAGAAGCGCTAAGGGCAAAAGAGCAAAAGATAGTTCAAACAAAGAGCAAAAGAGATGCTTCAAAGCTTCCTGTCTGTAAAGATGACTTGCAGATCAATAAAACTATAATCAATAAAAGCATGAAATTAAAACAGAATATATGGAATAACTGTGGAATATGTGGAGGTTGGCAAGAAACGGTCATGTTGTCACTGGTTACTTTGTCGTAGTCAAGTAGGAATACATTTACAGGTACAGCAGAGGAATCAGAGTTAACATTCATTGGAAATTATAAAATTTGTGAAATACTAACTGGGATGTGTAGATAGTCACTAAAAAGTATTCTTTGAAAACGACAAAGCAACCATACAGAGGGATATCCCAATATACTTTGGAAGAGAGATCAGGAAAAAAAGACGTCTCCTATTTGTAGTATCAAGCTTAACAGGTGACATTGCATTTCTGAAAGAAATGGAGAAATTATTGAAATATATTGTTATATTCAGGATGGTCATTTTTGTAGGGGTTTTTTGGCCAAATAAACATGCACTATATATTCGTCCTCCACTGTTCTTATTTTAACTCATGTCCATTGTCCTGAAATGTTTCATCACACATCTATGACCTCTTCTGTCAGCACTTTCCATCCTCTGCTCTGTCTATTCGTTTCTTCTGTGTTGTATATCCTTATATGCACATGCATTTGTGTCTGTATTTGTGTGTGTATCATTGTTCTTAGTAGCACTATGATCCTCCCCTCACTCCCTCACCCCCATTCCCTCCCCTGTTGCTGCCCTTGACCCTAGCTTTCGGTACTGCTCCCGTTTCTTGTTGTGTTTGTGTGTTCACCCACACTGCTGCCATCGTGGTTGTTGCTATTGTTGCTGATGTCATTGTTGGTCTCGTTGTTACGGCCGTTTGTGAAGTTACTGCATGTATGTTTGTGTGTGTATATACACACACACAAATGGTTGCAACATCAACAATGCAACCAACAGTGACAACGGCAACAACAATAACTACCACAATGGCAGCAGCATTGGCAAATGCACAAGCACAGAGAGATACAGGAACAGTACCAAAAGCCAAGGTCAAAGGTAGCAGTGGCAGGGGAGGGGAGGATCATAGTGCTACTAAGAACAATCACACACACACACACAAATACCGACACAAACGCCTGCACATATAAGGATACACATCATAGAAGACCAGAACGGACTAAGCAGAGCAGGAACACACACAAGGACAGAAAGTGTCAATGAAGAGGTCACAGATGTGTGATGAAAGATTTCCGGACAATAGACATGAGTTAAAATAAGAACAGTAATAAACAAGTGAAGAACAAATGAATAGTGTTGCGTTTGTTTATTTTGCAAAACAAAACAAAAATGATCATTCTAAAATACAATATCTGTTTCAACACATGGTTTCACATCGGCATTCTTGCAACACAAATTTATAAACGTATTGAAAGATAATGGTTTGGAAATACAGAGATAATCAGAATATGGAACATGAAAAAGAAATAAACCCTATAATAGGTGCCTTAGGATTGAAAAATAAAGATACAGACAAATACATAACTGCAGGACATAAAAATATACACAGCATATTGGGAATAGCAGTTGTAGTTGTGTACACATTAAGTGGAGCATTGGGGATACTATAGAAAGAAGCCCTCTAAGTGGTTTTCTGCTAGTGTGTGACTCATTTGCTTGTGCAAAACCACTGTGAAGTGCTTATCTACCAATATGTGTCTGTGTGTGAAGGCGCATAGCTTAGTGGTTAGAGTGTTGCACTCACGATTGTGAGATCGTGGGTTCGATTCCCAGACCGGGCGTTGTGTTGTGTTCTTGAGCAAAGCACTTCATTTCGCATTGATCTGCGATCATTTCGACATCTGAAATGCGGTACACAGTGCACCTGTACAAATAATGTCGATTTGATGGAGGGAGTGTGCTTATCTCTCTTTTACTCTTTATTCTTTTACTTGTTTCAGTCATTTGACTGTGACCATGCTGGAGCACCGTCTTCAGTCGAGCAAATCGACTCCAGGACTTATTCTTTGTAAGCCTAGTACTCATTCTATCAGTCTATTTTGCCGAACTGCTAAGTTACGGGGACAAAAACACACCAGCATCAGTTGTCAAGCGATGTTGGAGGGACAAACACAGACACACAAACATATATACACACATGCATATATGTATATATACATATATACGACGGGTTTTTTTCAGTTTCTGAAATCCACTCACAAGGCCTTTGGTTGGCCCGAGGCTATAGTAGAAGACACTTGCCTATGTGGTTGGTGAGCAAGCTCCTTACCACACAGCCACTCCTATGCCACAAACATTTGATCACTACAAACAAATCATCTGTGTGATTGTTTGGTAAGAAATTGTCAAACACTCAGATGTCATCTAATGACGGGAGAGTTCAATTGTCAACAGGGCATAACTACAGATTTCTGCCCTCACCACCGACTTTGAATGACCACAACTTTCAGAAAAATAGATATTTTTTAATGAAACTTTCTATGAATGCATGTTATATCAAGTAGATTCCAAATATACAAAACTCTTTCAGTTTCTTCATTTTGTGTGTTTGTGCATCCGTATATAACCTTTGATGCCAGTTGTAAAATTTTGGGAAAAAAATTGAAAAGTTAAGGAGTGGGTGTATTAAAAAGTATAAAAGTAGATTTTTTTGCATATTCAGAATCTCCATTGGAGACAAGGTTGTAATCCATAGAGAAAAAAAGCACAAAGGGGTGGCATGCTTATTGTCAGTGTCTTCACACACAGAGATATATATATAATGAAAAAAGTTCAAACATTATAGAGATTATGTAGCAAATTATACTTTACACATCTATATTTAACTGTGTGTGTATATTCCTTATTTTTGCTTCTGGTGTCTTCTGCCTTTCTATTAGAACCGTTTACCCGGGAATTTACTTTTGTATGCAACAGATAAGTCGTCTTAATAACATCTATCTGTGTACCAGACATTTAGCTGTTATTTTTAGTATGAGTTTTCTGGTGAGGGCTTCATTTGCCTTCATTGCCTGTTGCTTCAGTACAAATATTCAAATGCACAAACCCACAAAACAAAGAAAATGTAACAAATATGGATGACTTGTTCCAAAACAGCCCTGAGTGGGGAACAGTTTGCAAATATAACCCTCAGTTGTTTTTCCCTGCAAATTCCTATATGCTTGGAATCTACATAGTCCGAGGTATATTCATAGATAATTTCATTTAAAAATATCCATTTTCCTGAAAGTTAAGCAAATTGAAGTGGAGTCTGGTGAATTTTCTGAAAATCTTCCCCCACTTCTCTTAAAACACTTTCCCCCCACAAAAAAACTTTCTATATTTGTAATCTACATAATATAATGCATATTTGGAGAAAATTTCATTAAAAAATATCCATTTTTCTGAAAGTTATGATTATCCAAAGTCAGTGATGGAGAGCTAGAAATCTGTAGTTATGCCCTGTTGATAATTGATCAATTAAATGAAATCTCCATATGAGTTTTTTTTTTCTCATACACACACGTTCACTTAGGTATATATCTTACACAAAGAGAAAACTGGAGAAGAATATAAAAAATGAAAGTAGCTTTAGAAACTCTTTTTTATCTGAAATTGTCACAACTGTAATGATGTATACATTTGTGTGTGTGTATAAAAAGCTGGTTACTTAATTACTATGTTGTCACTGACAAAACTGTTAACTGAAAGTGTTAATAAGTCGATTTGAATCAAGAATATTCACATGAGATTTAAATGTGAAATATCAAGTCTTAATAAGGCGACTTGTTCCAAAAATGTCCAAAATATGTACTGGAAAATCAATGTTCAATATACAGTTGTACCTCATTTAATTAATTGAGAAAAAGACATCTATCTCTGTATGAAATTTTTTTTTTCTGACATGAGAGTACCTTTAGAAATTCTTTTTATCAGAAATTGTCAAAACTGTAATGATGTATACATACGTGTATGTGTATAAATAGCTGGTTAGGATGCCAAAGACAGGAAGTTCTAACACAGGAAGTTGAGAAAACGATTTGATGAAGTGAATCTTTATATATAGAGCAATATTATTTATTTTTAATGAAAAATAAATAAATCAAGACCGTATTATTCTTTCCAAGGTCAAATTATTCTTGTAGCCCATGTATGGTACAGATTGATGCAGAGGTTTGAGCGTGCATTGAGGACATACACACACGCATATATATACATGTATATATGCATACGCACACACATATTCATATATATATGTGTATGCATATATTGTTTTGTTTCTGTGCATATCAGGTGACAGTGACCAATGTAGCTTTATGTAATTTGAGCGAAAGATGGAAAGTTTCATAATGGTTGCTTTCATTGGTGTAAGTTTGACAATGTGAATTAACGAATCAATATATCACCAAACAATAAAGGTAAAGTTGGTATAGGTACAGAAAATACCCCAGGGTGTTCCTTATTCAAAAGATCATGGTTTACACACTTGTGCATAATGAAATGAAATTTGAAATGAAACATTTCTAAGTAATTTTGGCACAATAAATAGATGTTTTGTAAATATTTTCATAAATATTCTCAAAGTATTTCGAAGAAGAACTTTGTAATCACTTATTTTTAGTGAAAACAATTGAACAAAGGCAAGTGAGAGAGTTGTGTGGAATCTCCTTAAATGGATTGTTAAGGTTACACATGTCTGTGAGTTACTCAACCACATACATACAAATAAGCAGGTTGTTCAGTTGATCAAACAACTAAACAATGAAACTGTTAGTGATTTATTTACAAGTTTGAAAGAAAAAGATGAGAGACACATGGTTGGATGTGAGTTGAGGGAAATATACGATGATGGGATCATATAGAGACTTCCCTTGGTGGAGAAGCTGGGTAGATGATCAGGTTAGAATATGAACTAATTTTTCTAGGGTTTGGTCATGGGTGCTACTCTTGACTGTTTAATTTATAGGGTATCCAAGAATGATAAGGAAAAGTCAACCTCAAATTAGGGATTTAATTTGAGTGTTTGTAATAGGGCAAACTTTGCTAAAAACACCCACAAGCCAGGTGGTGGTATTAATTAGGTAATGGATTAAGTGTATAATTCAAGATTAAATCTATTACCCAGGTTGTTTTTGGTTACATTGATATTGTATTGACTTTTCAGGCAAAGTACTTTACTCTTGCCAGCTCAGTCCACTCGACTGTAAAGCAGAGAACACATTGTAATATAGTTCATTGTGTTGTATTCATATCGAAGCCACTTCTAAACAATCTAGTCCACTTTACCATAAGTAGGTACCCAGTGTGGTATGGTTTAGGCCCAGTTAGCTGTAAATATGTACCTCAATGTGGTACTGCTGTTCAAGTCCACATACCTATCAGTAAGTACCACAGTATTATGAAGTTCTGTGTGTTACATTTATGACCAAAGCATTTTAATTCTCAGAAACCACAGTCCACTTAGCTGTAAGTAGGCTCTACCATGTTGTATAGTTCTCTGTACTATTTCCATGTTCAGAACATTTAACTGTCAACAATGCAGTCTTATCTAGCTTTAAGTGGGGACCACAATGTGGTGTAGATCATAGTACAGTGTCTGTGACCACCACTCTTGGCCAACAACAGATTAGACCCACCAACTGTAAGTAAATAACACTGTGAAGTATGCTGCTTTATGTTATGGTGGGGACCACATTAAACCTTCAGACTATCATGCTGTGTGATGTCTAGTGGTGGTAGCTCCATTACTTAGCTCTTTCTATATGGAAGGGAAGGCAGTCCTCCATCATTTTCAATGATGAGCACTAAGTTGCTTGCTCTGCAGCACTATGTAATAATCATTAATGTGCACCTGGCTGAGTATTTCATTGATATGTGTAGCCTTAACATAATTCTTAGATTGAATTAATGAACTTCAGTGTGTGACAAGGTTGAACCTTTGAAATACAGGTAGATTCCTGCAACCCTTTTCAGAGCCTGTAAGAGCAATGAAGGGGAAGGGCAGAAAATAGCTTCAGATAAAAACATTGATAAAATATTTGCAACAAGAACAACCCTGATTACGACACATGGTTTCTGTTGACCCAGTTTTACTTGCAAGGATTGGGTTGGTCTAAAATTGTAAAGGACATTTATCCAAGATGCCATAGAGCTGAATAGAACTTGGGATCTCATGATTTTGACAAGAACTTCTTAAGTACTCAACCATGCTTGCATCCTTGTAAGGGCCTGGCAGATGTGAAACTGTTTATAGCCTCGTCCAGCCATCTTAGGTGTTACTGCTGTATTGTACAGTTGGCTGATGTCTCTACCAATAACATTGAGAAATTAACTTGTTTTATTGGTGCAGCATTTAAAACTTGTTATGATAGAAAGGTATCTAAGACCATAGATTTGTTCCCTATCCTAGGGCATATCTGATTCTCATCTGTTCAAGACTAAATGGAACTATGGATCAACAAAATAACAAAATTGATTAGATTAATATCTTGAATGAATGCAGTTCTCTGTATTTCTTAACTTTATTGAAGGTAAATGCATCACTTGTAAATAAATCACTTTTAATTACATCACCTGTATTTATGTCTTAAGGTAATTACAGTGGGAAATTCCTCATCAGACCAAATACATCATGGGTAAATTAGCCAAGATTTTTATCCACAACGGAAATACATCTTTGAATAATAAAGTTTTTATTTACAAAGTGAACAAACATATCACAATCCACTAACAATCAAAATTTATTTTCTTAGCTTGTTCATTCATACCAGAGAGCCATTTTGAAAGGTTTAATGGGTTGTTTTTTAAACTTTTAAACTGACATAAAATATTTAGATTTGATTTGTATACTGGAACACCAGGAAAAATGTCTGCAAGACTCAAAAGACAATGAAATGCTATTTTCCTTTCTTCATTTTCCAAATCATCGTTAACAAAAAATAATTTCACCTTGGATGAGCATGACTATAAACTAAGTAAATTATGTTATCAAGACTGCTTACTTCATTGTTATATATAACAATGTGAGCTTAATTAATTATATTTTAATTTGATCTAACAATAGCAATAATAGTCTTGGAGTAAATAAATTTTGTGTCTTATATTAACAATGGGGAAAATATTCAAAGTCAAGAAACACTGACACCAAATTTACTCCCCTCCCCCACACACCTCCGTATACGCATAAGCAAACATAGACATACTCACACACACATTTGAACAGGAAAAAAAATACAATGAAAATTATTTTTAAAACTCCAATCACGAAATAAGACAGTAAAAATCTAACACTCTTTTAAATTGGAACAAGAAATAGTGTAAAAAGACCAATTGTAAACAGAGTCTTTGAAATAATCCTATGTTTCATGATATTAATATTTATTGATGACAATGACCAATTCTTGTTGTTCTTGTTGTTGCTGTAACATAAAATCTTTTGCAGTTTTTTTTCTTTTTTTTTGAATTTGTACTGCTACACCAACAATATATTACCATTAACATACCACCAACACACTTCCAACATTTTACCATTCCGTTTCTGCATTCTTGCTTCTTTTTTTTCCAAGATTTCTATAATAAATTTTCAGTTTGTAGAATGGAAAGGTGTGTTTGTCTTTGAATATCTTTGTTTAAAGAAACAGGATTTATTTATTTATTTATTTATTTATTTATTTATTTATCTTGCAAATGCAAACTTGGAATAATGTTTAGCAATGTCCTTACTCAATGGATAAGAATTACGACAAGGAAGTTCCTGATGCTGTATTTGGGCTGATAACGAATTTACCTCTGATATATCTTTGGGTTTACAGTGTAATTAGCTTGTAACGAAATTAATTAATTATTAAAATAATATGTGTTGTATTTACTGCAATGTAATTATCAGTGATAAATTAATGGAGAACCATTCTGTAGCACCATGTACAATTGTAAAAAGTGAAGCAGAAAACTGAAGGAATTGGTAAGGTTACATCAGCAATATCATTGGTGAAAAATCTGTTGTTGTTGTTGTTGTTGTTGTTATTAAGCCCTTAATAAAGCCTGACTGAACAGACCTATAATCATATGTGATCCAACCATGATCCTCCAGTAATTTTTAAATATTGGTGAATGATATGTCACCAAGGATCAGTCCTCAGCTCCCTCTTGTTTATCATAATCCTCCAGGTCATAACAGAGAAATTGATGATGGGCTGCCCTTGGTAGCTCCTCTATGCTGATAACCTTGTTTTTATAGCTGAATCACTGCCAGAACTAGCGAAGAAATTTTGGGTGTGGAAGTAAGTTCTGGAATCAAAGGACCTTACAGTTAATTTAGCAAGGACCAAAGTCCTAGTAAGTAGTAAAACAAATCGCAAGTCCCTTCAGGGAGATGGCCTGGGCAAAGTTCAGAGAATTTCTGTCTTTGTTGATAGCGAAGGACTTCTCCCTCAGAGTGAAAGGTAGGTTGTATGATGTCTGCATATGAACAGTCATATTACATTGCAGTGAAACATGGGTTGTAACGAATGAAGGCTTGAAAGGAATGAAGCTAGTATGCTCTGCTGAATGAGTAATTTCAATGTGCATGTATGATAGAGTGTAAGTGATTTAAGAGAAAAATTGGGTATAAGAAGCATCAGATGTAGTGTGCAAGAGAGAAGACTGCACTGGGTATGGTTATGTGATGCATATGGATGAGAACAGATGCATCAAGAAGTGCCAATCTCTAATTGTGGAGGGAACCTGTGGGATGAGGCGGTCTTTGTTTGTTGATTTTTGATTATTGAGCCTCATAGAGGAGATGACAAGGGATTGAGACTTCTGGCAATTTACTGTGTTTGAGGAAACTCATCAAACTAAGTGAAACCATGGCCATCCACACATACATGCATGTCCTTTTCAGCCATGTCCCACCTCACATACGCACACACACATTACTGGACACCTGTCAAATCTCCTAGCAGACTTCTCCCCACTCCCACTCTCCCTTGTGCACCTCACCCACTGCAGGCCCCTTCCACTCTCTCATGGGTCTGTCTGCCCACTCCACATGCCTTCACATATCTCTTCCTATTCACTCCCTTCCCCAGCCCCTCCAATTCCCATCACCATTACTTGCTACAGTCATGTCTTCCCCATCCCCAGACATATCCCCTCACATTCTCATGGAACATCCCTCTCTGTCCCCGCTATACTACTTACACCTCACCTACTATCCCCTGTGGATAGACCCCAATACATCCCTATACCATCTATGTCTCTCCGCCCTTCTCTCTCTCACCCTCACCTCCCAACTCTCTCCCAGCTCCTTTTCCCTTCCTTGGGTAGCCAAGTAACTCCTCTATAATGAAATGACCATCTCTGTCCCCTCTATCATACCCTAACCTCTTGTCTGGCACACAGCTACTGCCCTTGGTTCCATTCCCTCTCTCAACTAAGAGGCCTTTGTCTCGTAAGTTACTTGGCAACCCTGCTGGTGCCAGGGTCACATAAAAAGCACCCATAAAAGGCACCTGTGACATTGACACATAAAACGCACCTAATACCCTTTATACAGTGGTTGGCATTAAGAAGAAACCAAGCCAAATCAGAGATATGGAGCCTGGTGCAGCTCTCCACCTTACCACCTCTGGTCAAACCCTCTAACTCATGCCATCATGGAAAACAGATGTTAGATGATGAGGATCAGATCATCACTAACAACATCCTGTGCAGGTGTTGAGTTGAGAGGGTGGAGTTCAGCCCCTGTGCTCTCCTACCTTATCATTCTCCAGTTTATCAAATGTATCTATAAAAGACATATTTCTGCTGTTTAGAACAGTAAACTGCACCTCCCTTCAATACCTGTTGGCAAAAAGGTGTACCTGATCCAGAAAGGGGTACCTGAAGGCGGCGAACTGGCAGAAATGTTAGCAGGCCAGGTGAAATGCTTAGCAGTATTTCGACTGTCTTTACGTTCTGAGTTCAAATTCCGCTGAGGTCGACTTTGCCTTTCATCCTTTCGGGGTAAATAAATCAAGTACCAGTTACGCACTGGGGTTGATATAATCAACTTAATCCCTTTGTCTGTCCCCTCTCGGTGTAGCCCCTTGTGGCCAGTAAAGAAATAAGAAAGGGGTACCTGATCCACATAATGTTGAATGTTTCAATGATGAGCAAGAAGTAATCTAATTCATTGCCAAAAAGCAGTTTGGGGTTAAACCAGGATTCACTGAAGAAGTTTAATAAGATAGGAACATAGTCTTTACCTGGAATTGAACCCACATCCCAGACTTGGTTTACTACCCACTCCTCATTGCTTGTACAATCTTTCTGTACAGTACCACTTCACTATGAGAGGGTCACCTGTGGGTGTAGTCACTAGCTTTGATCTTTTATCAAGGGACACTGTTTTACCTAGTCGTCAGCAGTTGGACTAATTAATACTCAGGTATTACTTCTAAGCCTTGTACCTGAATCACAGATCTTATTCCTAACACACCACCTACTTTGGATAAGACAGGGTGAAGGTTCAATATTAAACTTTCAACATTATATATTCAAAGATGCGGTTTGATATTTTATATACTCAGATGTAATGTATACCTATGAGCACGTATATATAATGTGTGTGCACGTATACATACATGTGTGTGTGTGTGTGTGTATGTCTTTATATATATATGTGTCTCTGTGTGTACATATATTTATATATATGTATATATATGTATACATATATGTATGTATATGTGTGTGTGTATATATATATATATATATATATATACACACACACACACATACATACATAGATGTATTTATATATACATATGCATATATTTATGAACACACACACACACATATCTATGTGTGTGTGTATTTATATATAATGTGTAATGCTCATCTATATTTAGGCAAATAGTTAAAAAAACTTTCATATATTATGCATAGATATTGGAATAAAATCTATCAGATCATATATACATCAGGAATTAGATTGAATACACATGAGAAATATACAAATATATGATTTTACATTGGATGTATTTAAATAAAAATATATTTTATAAATATTAATATATGTGCATGTATGTATATTAACATGCATAGATATCAGATTAGATAGAAATTTGGAAAGACCAATTCTATGATTTTATATTTTTATTTTCAGTTCATTCTTGGACCCAAGCCATCAAAGAGAAATGGCTTTGATAGTTTTAATTTGAATATATCAGTTCTTACCGCTTTATCTGCTCGTTATTTTGCTGATATTAAGGCAGCGAGCTGGCAGAATTGTTAGCATGCCCGGGTGAAATCCCTAGCAGTATTTCATCTGCCGCTACATTCTGAGTTCAAATTCTGCCGAGGCCGACTTTGCCTTTCATCTTTTCGGGGTTCAATAAATTAAGTACCAGTTGAGTACTGGGGCCGATATTATTGATTATCCCCTTCCCTCACATTTCAGGAATTGTGCCTATTATAGAAAAGAATTATTAGCATGCTGGATGAAATGCGTAGCAGTATTTTGTCTGCCGCTACATTCTGAGTTCAAATTCCACCAAGGTCGACTTTGCCTTTCATCCTTTCGGGGTCGATAAATTAAGTACCAGTTACGCACTGAGGTCGATCTAATCCACTTACCCGCTCCCTCCACGTTTGCAGGCCTTGTGCTTATAATAGAAGGATTATTTTGATGATCTTTTTTGTGAGAAATTGCTAAGTCAACCTTGGCCTGAAGCAATGTAACTGCCAGACACACACACATTTGTGTTTAATATTTGTCTTTTTGTATCCATGAAGTCTCAGGTTCAATACCACTCTACAACATCTAGTAAAACTAAATTTTGCCCTGATGTCGGCCTAAGCTTGTGGATGAGAGTGCAGACATGGCAATTATGTGGGAAGCCTTGTTACACCATATCACATTGTTTCTACTTGAGAGTTACATCAAAAATATGCACACATCTGTGGAATACCCAGCCATGTCCCTTCGTTTAACATCCATTATCTATTTATAAATGCATAATGTGTTCGTTATCAGATTTGAAAATCTAAAGTAATAAGCTGAAATGATAAAATATATACACAAGCAAATCAAAACACTCAAAGGTTGTTATATTTAATATATATACACACAACTGAAAATATATAGTTATTAACTTTTTTGAAAATACACAATAATATATTCTAATAATAGATGCATAAAACAAACAGGAAATAGATATACATAATCAATGTATAAATGGAGTGGATGTACACATATATATGTGTATATATGTATATATATATATCAGTATCGATATCTATCTATCTATTTATCCATCTCTCTCTCTCTCTCTCCCTCTCTCTCTCCCTCTCTCTCTCTCTCCACCCCTCTCTATCTCTCCCTCTCTCTCTCTCTCTCTCTCTCTCTCTCTCTCTCTCTATATA
>NC_069007.1:11519961-11520196 GCF_001194135.2 Octopus bimaculoides
TCTCTATATATATATATATATATATATATATATATATATAAACACACATACATCTGTATATAAATATATACACACATATGTATCTATACAGATATAAATATGTATATTTATATATATATAAATATATGTATATATGAATATATGTATATGTATATACATATGTACATATATGTATATATATGTATGTGTGTGTATATATATATATATATATATATATATATATATATATATATAT
>NC_069007.1:11520338-11520692 GCF_001194135.2 Octopus bimaculoides
TATATATATATATATATATATATATATATATATATATATATGTGGTATTTTGTATTTAATAGAGAAAGGAGGGAATGCAATAAAATTAATCAATAAAAACTAATGAAGGAATTGAGATAAAGGAAAATTTGAAAACTATTTGCAACGTAAATGGATGAAAAGTGAGGACGGTTTATGATGGATAAAGAGGGAGGTGAAGGAAGAATGATGAAGGGGACTGACGTTGGTGGGTGGGGTGAGGTTATGGCGAGGGAACATAAACATCAGGTTTTTATGGATTTCATAAAGTTTGACAAGATAATTGTATTTGTACTGCCTATTGATATTGTGTATACAGATGCATGTGGGGGGGGG
>NC_069007.1:11521318-11529413 GCF_001194135.2 Octopus bimaculoides
TATATATATATATATATATATATATATATATATATATGCATGTATGCATTTTTGTGTTCGTTTATTTTTTTTTAAATTGCAAGATAGAAGTGGTGGTGGTGGTGGAGAGGTGTTATTTCCTCTGACAACAAATCCTCCTCTACTTCCTACATTTGAAAATGTGTAAAATAAGAGACCCCTTACTCTAAATTAATAAGGGTCAGCATCAGTGAGGCTATTCTACTGTAAAAGAATAACTGTCAGGAAGTCATCAAACTCATGCTAGTATGGAAAAATGGACATAAAAACAAATGGAAGGTCACTCTTTCACTTCAAAGATGAAGTAAAAGGCAATCTGAAGTGATGCAACATTCCTTTTTCTTCCTGGAAAAACAAAGCATCAGGACATGGAACCTGGCACCAGTCCTCATTTCAAAGATTTGAGCAAAGTTGACTCCAACATTGGGCCCAACTTTGTGCAAGCTTGAATGCACGCTGGGAAAATGCTGTTCCTTTAAATGGAAACCTTACTTGTCATTGTGAGTTTGTGGCATGAAACAAAGCAGGCCTTGCTGTCCACTCAAGAAAACACATAGGAAATGATCCTCAAGCAAACTGAGTCCCCAACTTAAAGTACCTCAGGATCAGTAAAGTTTGAAACCCACTTTCGTATGATGGCACCTTCACAATCATTAAAGAGGAAGCACAAATAAAGAGACATGGTTGTAACACAATCAAGTTTTTCAATCAAAAAGCAGGTTAAACAGTTTACATGTGGTAGAAGAATGACTCAGCAAAACATAGCTTCTCTAATACAACAACAGCGAGTGTATGTGTTGTCCAGTTTATTTCTGGGCACCTAAGAGCAGGAAAGCAACAACAAACCAAATCAAGAATATTCTTTAATACACAACTTTGATTATGCCTCTGTACACTGTGTGTGTTCTTTAATATAAAAAAGTTTAACCCTTTTGTTACCATATTTCTGTTGAGATGCTCTGTGTTTCTTTCAATTAATTTTAAATTTAACAAAGAATTTAGTAAAATAACTTAGTAATCATTAAGCTTGTGTTAGGAACATAAATTGTGACTAAGGTTTGGTGGAAGATTTTAATTCAGAAATTATGAAAACAAGACATTTGTACTACAGAGCCAGAGGCTGTTTCAGGCAGGTTGGTATCAAAAGGGTTAAGAATTTTTTCTCTATTCTATATTTTAACCCTTTTGTTACTTATTTCTGTTGAGATGCTCTGTGTTTCTTTCAATTAATTTTAAATATAACAAAGAATTTAGTAAAATAACTTAGTTATCATTAAGCTAGTGTTAGGAACATAAATTGTGACCTAAGGTTTGTGGAAGATTTTAATTCAGAAATTATGAAAGCAAGATATTTGTACCTCAGAGGCGGTTTCAGCCAGGTTGATAGGCTGGGAGCTGTCAGAATAATTACGGCATGAGGCAAAATGCTTAGCGGCATTTCATCTGTTTTTATCAGCACCCTGCCTCAGACTGAAGACTGTTATTGAGGGGAAAGGTGTAATTTTAACAGACACATATTATTGTTTGTAAGCCCTTCATGGGTGAATGAAGTTTAAAAACACTCCATTGTGTAGTGCTCCCCTACTGCAAGCTTTTGGATTTGGTCAAAGTACCAATCCTTCAGCTTTCAATCGAGTGCAGGAATTAAAACAAAGAAAGGTGCTAATAACAAGTAATATGTTACAGCCAAAAATAATCTAAACTGAATGGAAGGGTTAAGAGGAGGAAACATTCTTTGGAATAATTAGGGGTGAAGGGTTAGATTGGATGATAAATTCAAGGAGAGAGAGAGATAGAGAGATTTAGTGAGATTTAGTGGGATTTGAACTCAGACTGCAAAGAACCAAAGCAGTTTCCTGAAAAAAATTTGTCCAATTCCCTGATTTTTATCAATTCAGGGAAAATGAAAGGTAAAGTCACCTGTTGCATACTTTGAACTTTGAATGTAAGGATGGAACTAAATACTGTTTGTGGAGTCTTCTATTATAAGAATTGCATTCACATGTAGGATTCTTCATAGGAAAGTACACTGTCTCCATTGTTTGACTGGTATTTTATTGTCTACTAAATGAAGAAAGGTAAAGTTGATTTTGGTCTCCTATTGTAGATTTATTCATGTTTACATTACTTTATAGAAATATTCTTCTCTACTCTAGGTACAAGGCTTGAAATTTTGGGGGAGGAGGGAAGTTGATTACATCGACTCCAGTGTGCAACTGGTACTTAATTTATCAATCCTGAAAGGATGAAAGGCAAAGTTGACCTCGGCGGAATTTGAACTCAGAACGTAAAGACAAACGACATACCACTAAGCATTTTGCCCGGCATGCTAATGTTTCTACCAGCTCACCACCTTCCTTTATAGAAATATTCTTTTCTACTCTAGGCACAAGGCCCGAAATTTGGGGGGAAGGGTCCAGTTGATTAGATCGAGCCCATTATACAACTGGTACTTAATTTATCAACCTTGAAAGGATGAAAGGCAAAGTCAACCTCGGCGGAATTTGAACTCAGAACATTAAGACAAACAAAATACTACTAAGCATTTCGCCTGGTGTGCTAATGATTCTGCCAGCTTGGCACCTTACTTTATAGAAATATGATCTCAACACTAGTACTTGACTTGTACTTTATTTCATTGACCTCAAATAGGTGAAAGACAAAATTAGTGTATAACATCTATTTGTCTATAATTTGCATTTGTATGTAATGTGAACCACTGGCTGCAGGATCTGCCATGAAAAATATCTATGTAAAATATACACTGATTTTTCTTTAGTGTTACTATGTTTGGGAAAAGAAGTGTTTAACCAGGTTTATTATAATTGTTGTTTAAAATATACTAAACAACTTCACATCTCCTACACAAAACAAGCAAGCAAATTCAAAAGTGTCTTTGAACTTTATGAAGTTGTAAAAGTGCCAGATGTAAAGTCATTAATGTAAAAACCACATGATCATGTTTTTTTTCCTCTATAAAATCAATTTCAGTTTGATAGTGACAGTATATTTTAATGAATTTTTCCACAGTTTTACTGTTCACTTTGTACAGTGATCTACACATGGTTGTACTTTCCTGTTTTGAGATTTTCTTCAGATTTTTGTTTTAAGCATGATCTTGCAAAATTTTTTTAATTAAAGAACAGTTTTTAATCAGAAGCTTAATAAATTCAGACACAACATTTAAAATTTTCATGAAGTGATAAAAATATTTGAAACACTTCAGTGTTTCCTATGTAATTCCATGGGACATTTATGGTGAGTCTTTTAGTTTATTTTTAGTGGGAATTTCTGCTAGGCAAACAAGAAAAAATCTGTGTTTTGTTGCTTCTCAATGTCAGTTTTATTGTTTAATTACTTCAGATCAACAATTTAGAACAAAACTTTGCTGCTTTTAGTTGGACATTGAGTGATAGGGTTTCTGATGTGGAAATATGTATATAAACACGTCACAAACATTTCATATATTATCACTTTGATTTCTGTTGTGAGAATAATTAAAAAAAGAAATGCATAACGACCATTTAATATATCAACTCTACCATAGGAACATGTAACATTATTGTAACAATTCTTATTAACGCAGGTCCTATCATTCCAAACATGGCCACCCATGTGAGACTGGGAAAAATATTAACATTTAGTTCTAATGTATAGTGTGTATCCCTAATATTTAGATGTAAAAGTGTGGAGAATGTGTGTCTAATTTACGAATAAAGATGGTAACTTTATTAATTGAAACCTCCTCTGACCTGGATAGACAGAAAGTTAAGTTAATCTTGGATTTCTAGTATAATTCCTTTTGGATCGAGAATACTTTATAAGGATATTAAATTGATCTTAGTATATGACTGATAATGTTGTTTTATTAACCTTGAAATGCTGAAAGGCAATGGTATCCCATATAATCTGAGAACTAAGATTATGGTAAATTTGTAATATTCCAGTTTCAATTGACAATGTTTTTCTTAGGATGTGGTAAGTACTTATAAGAACAATGTTTTGCAATGCCAATACCTCAGGGTTTCCTGATATGTGGCCATATTGTCTAAGAGAGCTTTTGGTACTGTCTTTGTGGTGGGGCTCCAATGATTATATGTACAGTTGTTGTTCCTAGGGGCCACATTTTTGAGACTGTTTCAAAGTCTTAATATTCGCTTCCCAGAAGTCTTAAGGTCTGCTGGAATTCACATATCTTTGAGTAAAAATGTTTTGTTAACGTGATTATTTACCACAATATCTGCTCTATTGACCTGAATGGCATAGTTATCATTATTATTATGTTTGACTTTTGTTTTGCATTTGTACAAGTTGGATCCAAGTCTCACCCAGAGACCTCAAGAGACAACAAGTTAGAAGTTCATGTAGGTGTTATGCCTATTATTATTATTATTATTATTATTATTATTATTATTATTATTATTATTATTATATTTCTTCAACTTATAATGAAGGAGCAAATATTCAACCTCTCAAGCTGTGTATACAAAATTGAAATTAAAATATTTATGACTTTCAACAAATGTAAAAAAAAATTTTTTTAAGTGTCATACTGTCATAATTAGATGATAAAAATTCAACAGGATTCAAATTGGTCTTAACGTCGAATGAGACAATATGCTAGAAATAGCAGTCAACCTCATTCAAATGACACATTCCAGCTTTAAAAAACAAAGCACGCTATGAATAATGTAGTCTTAGATAACTATGTCCATAAAGCAAAGATATATATATAGGCGCAGGCATGGCTATGTGGTAAGAAGCTTGCTTCTCAACTACATGGTTCTGGGTTCAGTTCTACTCTGTGGCACCTTGGGCAGGTGTCTTCTACTATAGCTTCAGGCTGACCAAAGCCTTGTAAGTGAATTTGATAGACGGAAACTGAAAGAAGCCTATAGTATATATATATATACACACACACGTGTGTGTGTGTGTGTATATATAAATGTATATGTTTGTGTGTCTGTTTTGTCGCTTGACAACTGATGTTGGCATGTTTATATCCCTGTAACTTAGTGGTTCAGCTAAAGAGATTGATAGAATAAGTACTAGGCTTACAAAGAATAAGTCCTGGGGTTGATTTGCATGACTAGCATGTTTGACCATTTGTTGACGATTTGTTTGACCAGCATGGTCACAGTCAAATGAGTGTGTGTTTATATATATACACATAAATGAAAGAAAGATCCAAGGTTGGAGGGGTGTAGGAAGAAAGTGATACACACACACACACATATACATATATATATATGGGCTGGTCATAACTAGATTATCTTTAATCATCACTTGCATGGGTGTTGCGTTGAGCAAGTGCTAGACACCAACAAAAACAACAATGGCAACACAAAAAGTTAAAAAGGAGAGTACTATGTAGATGCCTGGTTAGCTAGAAAGAGCAGCCAATTCATACACTCACTAGATCATGTGGTACATATATGTGAAAATATAAATAGGTATGGTAATGAATGACACTTTTGATCATAGTTCTACTGCCCTGAGATAAATAAAAATAATAATTGTTTATTAGTGGTCATTGAAACCCAACACAGGTCATTAAATTTTAGACACAGTGAGCTTCCACCCAGTTTCCACTCAAGAGGGGTTGCTTTAACAGGTCATGATAAACAGGTGCACAAGATGAAGCGCAGAACCACATTATCCAGTGTTATTTCTTATTAAAGGAGGTGCAATGGCCCAGTGGTTAGGGCAGTGGACTCGCAGTCATAGGATCGCTGTTTCGATTCCCAGACCGGGTGTTGTGAGTGTTTATTGAGCGAAAACACCTAAAGCTCCACGAGTCTCCGGCAGGGGATGGTGGCAAACCCTGCTGTACTCTTTCACCACAACTTTCTCTCACTCTTTCTTCCTGTTTCTGTTGTACCTGTAATTTAAAGGGGTCAGCCTTGTCACACTGTGTCACGCTGAATATCCCCGAGAACTACGTTAAGGATACACGTGTCTGTGGAGTTATCAGCCACTTGCACGTTAATTTCACGAGCAGGCTGTTCCATTGATCAGATCAACTGGAACCCTCGATGTCGTAAGCAACGGAGTGTCAACACCCACATATTTTTTATTAAGAGAGTAGGGAATTTAAAGGGGAGTTTGGCTGTTATTTCTTGCAAGTCAAAACCCCACGTAAAGGCTTCCTCTTTGGTTTGTATATGTTGAAGTTAAAAGTTAAAAGACAGCAGCAGACACTGTGATCGTTTAACCCTTTAGCATTCAGATTTCTCTGTCATATTGCTTATTTCTTCACATTGGTTTAAATTAATCATTCATTACCTCGTAGCTTCAAGATTTCGATGACATCATTGTTTATTTTGAGAATAACATTGTAGGATAGAATATTTTAGTCAAATATGACCGGTTTAAGTGCTAAAGGGTTAATATCAAAATGTTTACCATAAACTGGATTATCCACTGGATTAAATTCATCCTATGTTTTAAAGACAAAGTGGAAATCAGTTTTTATATTTAATGATTTATATTATCACTTTTAGTTTTCGTATATGCAATGCACAACTTGCCTGCTTGAACATAACACTCCGTTGGTTAAGACAGTGAGGGTTCCAGTTGATCCGATTACTGGAACAGCCTGCTCGTGAAATTAATGTGCAAGTGGCTGAGCACTCCACAGACATGTGTACCCTTAACGTAGTTCTTGGGGGAGAGTCAGCATGACACAGAGTGTGACAAGGCCGGCCCTTTGAAAAACAGGTACAACAGAAACAGGAAGAAAGAGTGAGAGAAAGTTGTGGTGAAAGAGTACAGCAGGGTTCGCCACCACCCCTTGTAAGAGCCTCATGGAGCTTTAGGTGTTTTCACTCAATAAACACTCACAACGCCTGGTCTGGGAATCGAAACCGCGCTCCTATAACTGCGAGTCTGCTGCCATAACCACTGGGCCATTGCGCATCCACATAAATACATATATATATCTTACATACTTTCTTTCTGAGACCCTGAAGGAGGATCTATGGTTGGAAAGACATTTCTTAAAGGAAGTTCCTGTACTTCCAATGTATTTCCTTGGATGTGTGGAGTCAGTGTCATGTCTACTATTGCTGTTGTTGTTGCTGCTACCACTGCTGCAGTTGGTGCTGTTCTTGTTGTTGCAATTGTAGTTGTCGAGACTGATAGAATAAGTGCCAGGCATTAAAAAAGAATGGTACTGAGATCAAATCCTTCAAGGTGGTGCTCCAGCATGGCCACAGTCTCATGGCTGAAACAAGTAAAAGCTAAAACATGTTTGTATTTGTGTGTATATATTTACATTCGCACCCTTCTGATTAATGTCACTCATTTCAAGCGATGGGGTTGTTGTTGTTGTTGTTGTTGTTGTCGATTCTCCAGTCAAGAAATTGTTTGCCCCTTTCACACCTTCATAACCATGTCAAATAAGAGATCCCTCACTTCAAAATTTAATAAGGATTAACAACTGGAAGGGCATCCGACTATAAAACAGTATCTTGATAATATATTCACCTAACCCATGCCAGCATCGCAAAACTGACGTAAAATGAGTAAGCAAACACAGAGAAAGAGAGATATAGATAGAGAAACTAAGTCCTCAACCTAATCATAACACAATATCTTGGTACAACATTTCCTATACTCTTTTACTCTTTTACCTGTTTCAGTCATTTAACTGCGGCCATGCTGGAGCACCGCCTTTAGTCGAGCAAATCAACACTAGGACTTATTCTTTGTTAGCTTAGTACTTATTCTATCGGTCTCTTTGGCCGAACCGCTAAGTTACGGGGACGTAAACACACCAGCATCGGTTGTCAAGCGATGTTGGGGGGACAAACACACACATATACATATATATGATGGGCTTCTTTCAGTTTCCGTTTACCAAATCCACTCACAAGGCTTTGGTCAACCCGAGGCTATAGTAGAAGACACTTCCCAAAGGTGCCACCTAGTGAGACTGAACCTGGAACCATGTGGTTGGTAAGCAAGCTACTTACCACACAGCCACTCCTGCGCCTATAATCATGAATCAAAACCACTTCTTTCCTTCCTCCCTGCAAGTCATAGATGCTTTGCAAAAGGGTCAGTCTTGGGTACC
>NC_069007.1:11529978-11534098 GCF_001194135.2 Octopus bimaculoides
ATATATATACATACATATATATATATATATACATACACATACATATACACACACATACATACACGGACACACATATATATATATATATATACATACACACACACATATATGTATATGCATATATTTGTGTGTGTGCGTGCATATCGTATACACAGACACATGTATAGATATATGCACAGCTCATACATTTTTCATACACAAACACACATACACATGTACACAGGCTCATATGCACATCATACACACAGAAGTAGACATGATGCACATTCATATATACACACCTATATATATATATTTTTATGTATACACCTATATAATTATATACAGGCTTATCAAGAATATTGCTCACACACTCACAAACATACATACTTATCCATATGCATACACATATATACAAACACATACATAGAAATAAGCTTTCATATGTATATACACATACACATCTATTTATGTTGCACCAATATGGAGGTGTCAGTTACTTACTGTACTAGAAATAGCAGCCAGAATGTATTACACTGTTACTGCATTGCCCATCAGTCCATCCATGCCCACCATGTCTGTTTCTATACTCCAAAATTTTTCTTTTTCTGAGCACAATTTCTGTGATGTTTTTTTTTTAAAGGAAGTTTACAAATATCTGGTTCAACAATCTTCTTTTAGAAGGGTTTAGGAACAGCTTGGATGGTCCTGTCAGTGAGTATAACCAGGTGGATGTTGGCTGGTCAAGGGGTAGAGAGATATGGAGAGGAGGAGGGAGAGAGAGAGAGTGAGAGACAGAGAGACAGAAAGTTGTACACACAGAGAAAGAGAGAGGGAAAGAGACATAGAAATAGAGAGAGAGAGCAAAATAGAAATAGAGAGGCAGAGAGAGACACATAGAAGGAGAGAGCAGAAGAGGAAGAGAGAGAGACAGATAGACAGATGTATGTACAGAGAAAGGAAGAGTGGGGAAAAGAGAGACACAAGAGAGGGCAGAAGAGGGAAAGGAAGAGAGAGACAGACAGATGTATACACAAAAAGAAAGAGAGGGGAGACAGAGATAAAGAAAGGGAGAGACACATAGGAGAGAGTGGAAGTGGGAGGGAGAGAGAGACATATATACACACAAAGAAAAGGAGGGGAGAAGAGAAGGAGAGAGCAGAAGAGGGAGATGATTACACAGAGAAAGAAAGAGAGGGGAAGAGAGACATAGAAGGAGAGAGACACATAGGAGAGAGCAGAAGAGAGAGAGAGAGGTTGACCTCAGCAGGGTTTGAACTCAGAATGTAGTGTAAGGAACTAGAACAACAAATATTAGTTTCAAATTTTGGCACAAGGCCAGCAATTTGTGGAAAGTGGATAAGTTGATTACACTGCCCCTAGTATATAACTGGTACTTATTTCATCAACCCACAAAAGAATGAAAGGAAAACTTGACCTTAGCGGAATTTGAACTCAGAATGTAGAGATGGACAAAATGCTGCTAAGCATTTTGTCTGACATGCTACCAATTCTGCCAACTCACCACCTTAATGATTCATGAGCAGAAGTAGTGGGGGAGCATCACAACCATGTGTTGAGCGGAATTCTGTGGAGTTTGGATAATTCACCTTTGGAAACATGGGTGTTTTGTTCATCATCCTAAAACAAATCTTATTTAGAGACCTTTTGAGCAGGATGAGCTACTTGACCTGAAGAAAATTCTAACTGGGCCCCACCTGCAAGGTTATGCGCTGTTTATGTTGAGATGAGATCACCATGTCGCGCACATATGGTTGTGATGTATGTGCCTAGTGTACCCTTATCAGACGGGTAGTCATGATGGGTATACTGGGCTTCGTATATTTTACCCCAATGTCACTTTGATGGCATGCACTGTTCTCTCACTCAATAATAATAATAATAATAATGATAATAATAATCCTTTCTAGTAAATACTAAGCATTTCGTCCAGTGTGCTAATGATTCTGCCAGCTCGCCACCTTGACAATAACAATAATAATAATCCTTTCTACTATAGGCAAAAGGCCTGAATTTTTTGGGGAGGGGGCTAGTCGATTACATTGAGACCAGTGTATAACTGGTGCTTATTTCATCAACCCCAAGAGAATGAAAGATAAAGTTGACCTCAGCAGAATTTGAACTCAGAACATAAAGATGGATGAAATGTTACTAAGAATTTTGCCTGTCGTGCTAACGATTTTGCTAGCTTGCTGCCCAAGCTGGAGCAGATATTTCAAGGCTTCAGTAATTGTACTATGCTCTAATGCCAAGTAGTGGTACAGAAAGGGGTGGTGGTTATGGCTGGAAGGTCTACTCAATTAGGAAGACTTGAAACTAAATAGGAATGAGGGAGAGCTTCTATAAGTCGCCTGATCTGCTAGAAATGGCAACCAGATCCTCCTGGTTAACTTAAAATGAATGTGTGGATACTGGAATATTTAATTCATAATAGCTGGAGATTTTGAATGGATAGTCTTTGTTGACATAGATTTTATAGTTCTATTTGATCAGGCTTACCTAGGGTTAAATAGCAACGCTGGCGAAGTTCCCCTTTACCCAAACTCAGGAGTCAAAGTTGGACCGGATTTAGACCATCTATATGTGTGTCTGCCTGCCTGTCTATTTATCTATCTATCTGACTGTCTGTCTGTCTATCTACTTATCACTCTGTCTGTCTGTCTGTCTGTCTGTCTATCTATCTATCTATCTATCTATCTATCTATCTATATTTCTATCTATCACTCTGTTTGTCTGTCTACATATCTATCCAATATGTGTGTGTAGGTGTGTATAATGTATGTTCATTTTCATTTGTGAATCTTTATCAGAAATGTGTCTACTAGGGCAATGTTAGTGTAATCTATCTTACAACTTGCACCAACATCACACACACATACGCTACACACCAAACCACACATGCACACACACATTTCTATATATATATATATATATATCTTTTTTCATCTCCTTTTCATTCATTTACAAAAGATACAGTCTACTTCACCATTTCTTTTGACTAAACCTTACACACACACACACACACACACACACACACACACACAACCATATTTATTTATATATACTGATGCATATGTATGAATAGCATTGATGTTTAACTGAACTAAAGCTAAGAGTTTGCTAATGCTTGTTGATAAAAAGGAAAGAAAAAATTGAATCGTAAAGCTACACATTGTGGCTCAAGTGCTGATATCAAACATACATTGTTATATGATTCTGGACGTTTTTTATTATCGTAGAATAGCTCCAGAGACGTATAAACAAAGTAGAGCAGACACAACTGTATTATATTTGAATTAAGTTTCAGTAACGACCAGAAAGAACCGATAATGGAAATAAGGGAAACTTTAGAATTGTGTGGGTGTTGCAGTGAGGTAGAGGGTTTTTTCTGAAGCATGTTTGTTTGTGTGTGTGTATGATGTATGTGCGTATATTGAATACAAATGCAGAAAAATATTGAAATAAATAAACCCATGAAGATGCTAGTATTTACCAATTATGTTTCCAGTCTTTAAGTCATTTCTCAGTTTGAATTACAAACCAATAAATCAATGCCAATATGGTTGGGTCTTGCATGTAGAGCAATATATTAAAACTCAATAATTGAGTAAGATTCTGTCATATAAATCCATACATTCATACGTATGTATATATGTATGTGTACACATGTATATATATATATATATATATATATATATATGTATGTATGTATTATGTATGTGTGTGTGTGTGTTGGCTGAGTGGTAAGAAGCTTGCTTCCCAACCACATGGTTCTGGGTTCAGTCTCATTGCATGACACCTTGGGCAAAGTGTGTTCTACTATACCCTTGGGCTGACCAAAGCCCTGTGAGTGGATTTGGTAGATGGAAACTGAAAGAAGCATGTCATATATATATATATATTTGTGTGTCTGTATTTGTCCCCCTGCCATTGCTTCTCAACTGATGTTGGTGTGTTTATGTCCCTCTAATCTAGCAGTTCAGCAAAACTGACTGATAGAATAAGTACCAGTCTTACAAAGAATAAGTCCAGGTGTCGATTTCTTTGACTGAAAGGCAGTGCTCCAGCATGGCCACAGTCAAAATGACTTAAACAACAAAGAGAATAAAAGAACATATAT